>NT_176452.1:1800449-1824317 GCF_000188095.3 Bombus impatiens
GGGGGGGGGGGGGGGAGGTGAGCGGAAGGATACGTAGGCATCAATTCGTCGAAAGTACGCAATCCACGAAATGGAGCATGCAAAAAGGAAGTTGGAAGGCTGTTCGCTGTCTAGGACAGCTCGGATAGAAGGAGGGTAGAAACGATAAGACAAGAGGATAGATACCCTCGCATTGCGATGGAAGGAAAGACCGCCATCCGTCATTCGTATTCGCGAGATAGAAATTTCGATCAGGCAGGATCATCCTTCAGCTGAACTGAGAGCCGACAATCCGGTGTAATTCGTCCACTAAGACAATGACGGAGAATTCGTCTAATTGCTATCCAATTAACTGAAACCACTACCCCCTTCTGCGCTCGTTCAACTTCCTCTGAATTCTTCCCTCTTCTGTCTAGAAACGTTTCGTGTGTCGTGACTCGAATAATATCGTCGTTTAAATGCTAAAACGCTATTAACGCTGAAACGCACGGATTTTACGTACTAGTCGATCGCCGTGATTTTCCAGGA
Source organism: Bombus impatiens (assembly GCF_000188095.3). NCBI lineage: Eukaryota > Metazoa > Arthropoda > Insecta > Hymenoptera > Apidae > Bombus > Bombus impatiens. Next base: position 1,800,957 of record NT_176452.1, read on the forward strand.
ATATGAACGGGATCACGAGAACGAAAGCAACCGTGAAGTTTATAATTCCCTCAGGAACAACCGTTTCAAGATATATACGTACGTATAGCGACTGACAAACTCGATCAAATTGCATCCGAATATCTAGTTATTCTTACGATCAGTCGCGATCAGCTTCCGCCATGTTCTCGTATTTTCAAGCAAACCGTAGTCTGATTTTCTTTTTACGTAATCAAGAGTTTCTCTCTTTTCATACGTTCGCGTATTCTTGCTTCTCGTTCGCAAAAGCTTTATTTCGCTCTCATAGCGAATTATCGGTCGTTTCGTAGTCGAAGAAAACTTTGCTTCATGTCGCGTTTTATCTTTCGACAAGTTCTTTTAAAATTTGTTCGTACATTAAGCACCGTACCCACAGAACGTTGCATCTTCTTCGTAATATCAGAATAATCAGATTTCGGTAATCTTTAAATTTCTGCTTGCTCGCATCGATCCATCGATTTCGCGACTAAAAATTATCGCAAATCCTTGGATTTCCTCTAGAACGACTATTTGGTAGTATTCAGCGGATAAATCGTCTTGCATTTTCTCTTGGCCAACTAGTCGTCGACGTGGTTGTTGGTAATCAAGGTATCGTGGTCTAAATTGTCCACGATAAAGCGAACACTCGCTGTATACCATTAAGGAAATTGTGTCTTCCTCTGCGCGACTACCAAGCACTCGAAACAACAGTAATTACAGAAACAGAGTGATTAATTAGAAAAGTAACTTATAAGTGACTGTTCATTCGTTCCGACCGCTTGGATCGCGCGGCAAATCTTCAAGTTTCTTCTTACGATTAGAATTTCTCGAGGAATACGTAATATCGCGTATTTTACTTCCTTCTTTTAATTCCCTGGACTCTGTAGACGGAAGGAGATACATTAATCCTCTCTTTATGGAAATTTCATAGTGTACGCTTCGATATTCTCTTGTGGATTTCTGGAAGTAGAAACGATACTTAATCTACGGTTTTTCTTACAAAGTACAGATTCCTTTGTCTGCGACATCGAATATCATAATTTCCTCGTCTACGATTTACATCGTCTGTGGCATTCCATGGTTTTAATCAGATACGATTTCTAATTATCGCCACTTTGATTATTCGAGTATCGTTCGATACAAAAGTTCGAGTATCGGTCGATAGAATAAAACAATGTATCTGTTTCTTGTGATTTTAACAAAGAATAAAAAATAATTACAATTTCTCATCCTTATCGTATATTAAAATTCTTTTCGAGCTTATAATTCGCCACGGCTAAGCTTCGATATCTTCGAACTCTTCCTCTTGCATTTGCTTCGCACGGGACGATTGCTCGAACGATCGAATCGATCCGAAATCGAATATCATAATTTCCTCGTCTACGATTTACATCGTCTGTGGCATTCCATGGTTTTAATCAGATACGATTTTTAATTATCGCCACTTCGATTCTTCGAGTATCGTTTTCAGTCGATAGAATAAAACAATGTGTCTGTTTCTTGTGACTTTAACAAAGAATAAAAAATAATTACAATTTTTCATCCTTATCGTATATTAAAATTCTTTTCGAGCTTATAATTCGCCACGGCTAAGCTTCGATATCTTCGAACTCTTCCTCTTGCATTTGCTTCGCACGGGACGATTGCTCGAGCGATCGAATCGACCCGAAATCGGTATAAAAGGCGAGCGACAAAAGGAGATGGTCGGGACGATTAAAAGGATTATCGAGCGAAACCGATTTGAATGCGAGCTCGCCGCTGAGCAACGGGATAAAGGCGGAAGGTGGAGTTTCAGCAAGTTGACTCGAACGTTCCAGAGTCGCAATGTCGTCAGTCGGTCTAACTACTTGCTAGTAGTTAATTACGTATCGAAAACTTCTTACTTATCGTTGAATCGTGGCCGAGCTTGCCCACGCCGATGTCTCAGCATTCTACGATTTCTAATAACGAGCCGATGCAGCTCGCCTACTTTTCCACGGCCTGTTATCGTCAACTTTCCGCTCCAAACAATCTTCGTTTCGATTCTATCGCTTTATCGTCTAATCTGATGTTCGACCGATGGCTCTGACGACCACTCGATGTTCAACCGCTGACAATTACGAATTGGAAAGCTTCTGTACCTTGGAAACTTCCACGTTTGGTGAATAAAGTTTCTAAGCTTCCTTGGAATTGGATAATTTCTCCTTGAAACACCGTATTACGACGACGATGATTCGACGTTGAAAAATTACCGATTGAAAAATCGTCCTATAAAACTAGAAGCTTCACCGACGATTCCTACTTTGTTTCAGAAGCAACGAGTTTTTGCGAATACGATTGAAAGAGAGTGAACCTACGCTGAGGTTTGTTTCTTGAAAAATGTTATAACCAACTTTCTATGCTTCTAGAATAGCAAATCTTATAATGTCAAAGTATTTTTGTATATTCTTTGCATCCTTTATACGTTTAATTTATACATGGTGGTTGGTAACTGGTGGTACAAACGGAAAGGGGGTGATTCTAGGCGAAAAAATAAGTCGAAAATATAGAATAGAAATTTTTCGTTCGAGGCTTTGTTTTCGAGAAAATCGACTTTGAATTTTCGCTCGGTACGCGTGCGGTACGTTATAACGAATCTCACTGTAGATCGTTGTCTCGATGGAAAAATTAAAAACAAAAATTTTTATTCTATATTTTCTTCTTTTTTCGCGTAGAATCATCCCCTTTTCGCTTGTACTATCAGTTACCAACCACCCTGTATATAAATGCACAAAATCCCATAGTCTAACGAAGAGATTCGATTTATAACATCTTCTTCAGATTATACGTACATGGACCAGTGAAGATACATTGGTTTCGAGTAAATTTCTCGAGGAAAACAAAAGCTACGCATTGTTAAAAAGCGTCACAATTTTGCGTATTAAATCGCGTCTTAAAATCTTGACTTCAAAGATAGCAAAGAAATCCACAACGGGCAAGTGTATGCGGTAGACGTAGCCTAATCTTAATTACCCGTAGCACCCGTTCCTTTAATCCACAATCTGTTCCTTCAAAATCCCCGTATGATAATTCCGTACGTCGGAAGGGCGAAGCAAAAGTTTCCGTTTCCACGTGACGCGTCTCGACGCAAGGAACAACGACAGGGTCGAAGGTATTAAGGACGAGGCCTTCTTTTCTGCATTTAGACGACATTAAACGAGTTTCGCATAATGGTTTTGCTCGTCGGGCATGCATAATGTCTCGCCATTGGGTTTTCGGTGAACGAAGGATCCACGCGGACGATTCGACGGACCAGCAAGATGGACGTCGTTATTTAAATCGAGTCGATGTTATCCTTTGCCGCTCCACACTGTCTTCTTTCAATTTCATCCTCGCAAAAGTCCTGCGATGATCATCGAGAACAGCAGGGTGCGTCCTGCATCTCCTCCAGCCGGCAGACACTTCTTCCCCGAAATGAATTTTTCCGAAGGAATTTATTCATTTCTCGGCGTCTGCCTTGGTTTTCAACTGGCGGTTGCATTTTTATAAGAGGAATATCAACGAAGGGTAGAACGAACACGTATACCTACACCTCTGAGAACTTATATCTCAGTTTTGACAAGATGGATTTTTTCTATCGTCTATGAGAATTTTATCGCAGCTTCCTCTTCTTCTCTTCTGTTCGAACGTTTCGCGCTATTTGTATATTTTGTACATTTCTATACTTTGGTCGGTGTATACAAACCGTTTGATCAAACGAGAACGATACCGATACCGAGACGAAGAAGATACGATTTAGAAAATGTAGAAACTGGAGTGAATTATAATTACACGCTTTTATTATTATTATTATTAGCAATTAGATATTACACGATGTTACAGAGAATTAAGAAACGTTCGGAAAGAGATTCGAACTGAATTATCGAAATCGGGTTAAAGCGCAGCATAAGAGACGACAAACGTTGTACGAAGAATATTTTTATATCATTGGTCGAATCAGAATGATATTTTATCACGTATCAGCCCCCGTCTCGATTCTATTATCCGCGAATAGATTTACAGAATGTTGAAAAACCTTCAGGTATTTCTTAGGTAAGGATCACGGAAAGGTTTCTATTCGCAAACGTGGCACGGAAACATCCTTTCGACGATACTTGTTCTCTCGTATTTTCGCGAACTCCGCGATACCATTGTCTGTTCCAACGGTGTGCCGTGTTCACTTCCTGCAATTACCACGATTGTCTCGATTTTTCTCGGCTTCAACGTTTCTCACGGCTCGTCCCCTCGTATCTGTACGTCGCAGGTCGCGAAACTACCTGAGAGATACGCCTCTGAAAGACAGGAGACACCTTTCACATTGATAACAAGCAGGTTAAACTCGGTGTTCGGCGGCAAGACGCCTCTGAAACCAGGGGTTTTCGATTCCTTGCCGTTTGGGACGTTTCCTTTCGTTGCTCCAAATGTTCAACGTATTTCGACGACAGTTTAAAAGACATTGTTCGAGTTGGAGGTCGCGCAAGTTTCAAGATTTTACCATTCCATGGAAACTTGCTTTAGACTGAAACTTTCCAGCGGATGGATGAGATTACTTCCGTAATATGTGCGAGCAGGTTCGTTTTTGGCGAACAGAGCTTCGTCTTTTCCACTCACGATCGTTTCATAACCTTTGTCCTTTAAAATAATCAATTTTGTTCTTGTACCTGAGTGTGTTACACGTGCATATAGTTAACAAATACATTGTTCCAAGTTGTGTTCTTCAAACTTGCGACATTTTCTGCGATAATTTTTCAGATATCTATTTTGTTCGTAAAAAGAGTGGAATATACAAAAATAGAGTTACATCGAGGTGTTTCGGTATTTCCAAGTATTTCAAAACTATATGTATTCTAATAAATATACAACAGCCATTTCGGGTTATATAGATCGAAGGAGAACAGTAGAATTAAAACGATAAAATTGCAAAGTATTAGCTCTTCGACGAATGCAAAGATATATGGACATGTTAACGCGTTATTTTATCCAATATCACTAAAATATCGAATCATAAGATATCCTGTCGTTTAAGTAAAATATTTTGTCGCTGTAATAGCAAAAATGTTTTTAGTATATATAAATATAAGAAGGAACGTACAGAGAACAGAAATAAAGCACATTTCTTTAACGTAGAACCGATCGTGTGCGTAAAATATCCTTCAATGGAGTATTACGTATATTAGATATTCCAGAGACGTAGACCGCTATAAAATCGTTCGCAGTAATAAAAAACGTCTTGAAAATCGCGGGACGCTTTTCGCATTAATAACGAGAAGCGTTTGATAACACGTCGAGAAGAGGAGAAGAATCGAGCATGGGATAGAGATAAGGCAACGTTAGATAATTTACCAGGCTATCTTTTTACCTTACCATCGAATTACACGCAACGGATGGACATTTACATCGGATCTTAACGAAATTTCTTTCTTCTAATCTTCCGCAAACACTTTCCACTCTTTATCGATACCTCGAAATTTAAAAACAATCTTATTATTTATCGTACAAATTTTCTCATCGAAATTGGTCAATTTATTTTTGTTACATCCGAAAGAAGCGAAATTAACGCGTTTCGTTTGGCCGAGTGTCAATTTCAAGAAAAGATAGCAGATATTAATCTCGACCATTAGTTTGCCATTATTAGTTAGTTTATACATTGTAACAACATTTATGTATCGTTGATATAAATCAAGTAAAGCGCGACCATACGAACAGCAGTTCGTTCGTTATCGAAATCTTCTTTGCTATGAAAAATTTCTTATCGAAGTTCATGAATGTTTCGTGGAATTGGTACAATAATTGGTCGAGAGCTATCGCGGAAGTTGAATCGTAAAGAAATTACAAGGTTTTCTTCGTTACAGTTCTGGTCGATCTCGCGTACTCACACACACACACACACGCGCGCGTGCGCACGCGCGAGCATATGCACCTTCTGCTTCTTAATTGCACTTCATTTTATTTTCCGGATATTATCGCGAGTTAGAATCGTTTCGAAACTTCCACGCTCGTTTCTATTCAAAACTTCTCGTCCGTGTGTTCTATCTGAACTTTCGACCAACGCGATACGTATTCCTACTTCACCCAGTATGATTTTACGCTTTCTCAAACGTGCCTACAATTGCAGCTTGTTGGAACTTTGATAAATACACCGTGTTCCCTTTTCTTCCGTTAAGGTGATCGACGGTTTCCTTGCTCGGCTTTTTTCCATCCACCTGGTGAGAGTAATCCCCTGATCTCTTTTCTCTTTTTCTCTTTTTTAACGGAGAGCTGTTGTTTGATTTTACAAAAATGATCGCTATTATTGACGTTATTGGAATCGTGATAGTTTATTTACGACAAGAAATAAAAATGACAGGCTCGTGGCAAAACACGTTTAATCTCTGTTTAATAGTTTCAACCATTTTTCACGCAATTTTCATCGTATCGCATAACTGTTCTAGATGTATCTGTATATATATATAGAATTGGCAACTAAGTAATTGCGGCTCATGTCGTTAGATGGTAATGACACTTAGTTGCCTACTTAATAATTATATCGCTACAGAACATCCACGTTCGTTCGAATAACGAAATTGTAGAAGCACGATGAACGTTTCTATAAAAACCAGTCAATTTTCACTCGACGACAAGTCAAAACGTATTTGTTGCGAGCTCCTGAATTATCAATGGAAGACGAAGATCGGCGAAAGCTACGAGTGTCGACTGCGTGATAATTCTTAGAAATGCTACTAATCCTTTGGTAATCGTTCGCTGTTACTTAATATACTAACATCTAAGGAAAGTGAACTATTTCAAAGAGCAAACGTCATATTGAATCGTTGAAATCGCACACCACAAGCAGTCAGACTGGCAACACGAACTCATCGTATCTCGCGAACAATCCATATTCGCGATGATCCGCTGAAAGTTGTCGGGTTCAGGTACGAAGATGGATCGTGGAGGAGGTTCATCGGGGTGGAGAGATATATTTTCGCGCATTAATAACTAGGATATCGCAATATTCTCGGCAACGAGAGAGGTGGTTTTTGAGAAGACCGATGGCGGCTGAGAGAAGTAACAAAGAGAAAGGAAGAAAAGGGAGCGAGGAAAGCACGCGGGTTCTATGGGAAAACGTCGGGTCACTCTTATCGCTGTTTCCATACGCACGTAGGGAAAATGGTCGCCTTATCTGCCGTTTCCATGAATAATTTAGAGAGCTTCGCTGTTGAAAACTTCGCCGCCAGTTCCTCTCGTTCTATCGTTCGGACGTTTCTCGCGTGCGTTACACTCCCAAGAAAGAACTATCGTCGTGGAGAAAAAGCGAACACGGAAAAAAGAATGCTATCGTTTTGGAAGGAGCGCGACGAACAGGAATCGAGAAGGCACCTGCCAAGTTATATTTCTAACGCGGATGAGTTTAAAAATTCATATGGACGAGTATTGCGTATTATGGTACGAGTGACTGGTGGACGAACGTTTCGCGTAACCGTGCCTGTGAACCTGCATTCAACTTATGCATATTTAATGGTTATTACGCGGCAAAGTGTATATGTGAATCATAGGGGGCGACGTTTACACCTTTCATAAAATAACGGGTAGTATTTAAAGGTTCGTAGGCGAGGGAGAATTAAAACGTTAGTCTGCGAGTTTCTTCGAGAAAGTAACTTGAAATATATTTCTGATATTCTTCGAAAGATCAGTAGGATAAAAAAGATTAGACCAATACATGTAAATGATTCGTTTTGTCTATGAGTTGGCTGAAAGATCGTTTCGAAATTATTTCACGATGCATTTGCGCGTTGAGAATTGCAAGAGAGGAATTATACAATTGCACGTTTCAGGATTATTTCACTCGTGATATATAGTTTTTTGAACCTATCATACCACAAAGTTGTTTGAAAAGGTTTATATCGATACTGGTGATTCGATTTTGCTTTATGCGATTCTATATTTTATCTAATTTGGTGCTTTTATCGCGCAACAAATAGCGTAGCAGCGCTATTATAACATACGTTTTCAATATCCGCGTAAAACATCGAAAGAGGAATATTATGAAAAACCGAAACTCGTATCATTAATTCCCTGAAAGTATTGATTAGCGCGCACGATACGTCTGATAAACATTCAAAGAGAGTCGATTGAAAGCTACTTTCGAAACGAATGAATTATTGTCAAGGAAATGACTGATAAAACGAATATTATTTCGTACATTGAAAACGGATTTAACATCCCTTTGTTATAAATTATCTGAAAAGCACATCAAATTTCTCTTCGTAAAACAATATACCGAAACACCGTACGTAACAATGGGTATTCAAATAATTTTCATCCTTAAAATAATCGACGTCGTACAGTATACACTTTTAGGATTTAATCGATCTAAAACGTTATGAGTTTCTGTTTCGCGTTTCCCCTGTTATTTTACAGCGTCCAGTACGTGGCGCGCGTGTCCGTACGAAGTTGCGTTGTAAATTTATAATTTGGTCGAATAAATTTTGTCGATCATCGACGTTTCTGTTTTAGCCTCGTAAGGGTTGGCCAGAGAAGGGTGAAGCTAGAATATTATATAAGCGTCGAGACGCTTATGTGCGTGTCTTTCAACGCTTCTTTATGCTGCCATTAATAAAATACAATCCCCTTCACCGTATAATTTTTGCTACAGCGGAAAAAAACAGAACAGGACATGACTTCGTACTTTTTGTTTTTTTTTTTCTTTTTCGACAGAGAAGCATATTTTAAAATTCAGTACACTGTCGATCGATCCACGTTACCAACATTGTCTTTCTTTCTACTTTCCATCAATGTATTTTTTCATTCTCTTCAAAATTTTCGAAATATTGCTTGCCCTAATGGTTACATCCTCGGTATCTCCGACGATTCAATTGAAATTGACTGATTAATTAAACTTGAACGTTAAAACACGAATGTTAAAATCAGTTAAAATCAACAACAACGTACTTGCTCGGCATTTTCTCCAGTGATTTTCGCGTATTCAATTGTTAACGCAACATCCATCCTCCCTAATTTCGCCTAATTTTCATCCCTAATTTACTATCCGAATTACGATTCCTCATTGTATCGGTGTAAATACACTCAACATAGGAAGCTCGGACACGTTCGCAAAAGGTGTTCGCTTGGACCGTGAAAATGATGGGAAGCAAGGAGGTAGAAAAGGACGATAGGGGCGAGTAAACAGTTGAACGATGTTCTGCTGAAAAGATAGCGAGAGAAAAAGTGGAGAAAAGCGTATTTTCGATGGTGGGAGCAACCGCGTGCCGGAACATTTAATTCCATTTGACTCGTGGGACGATTGTTGAATTCGATTCGCGTCGACCGGAGGAGATTGCAACGTGATTCGCTGTCGCCACTGGGAAGGGGATGGAAATTAGCGTCAAGGATTAACGCGAGAATTGCATCGGGCGTATTCACGGCGAAGGGCGGCCAATCGAGAAAAGTGGCCAGCAAAATGTCCAATTTGTCACGCGTGACACTTTCCTTCTGCGCGCCATCTGAATTTCAAACTGTCCACCCTCTCCCCTTTTTTTCTTTTTTTCTTCGCGTGCGTCAAATCTGTAGTCCGAATATTATCGCAGAATATGATAATACGGTTATAATTACGCCAGATTATGCATTGTTGCCGATTTAATTGGACGATCGGTTTCGTAACAAAACGTTGTTATTTTCTTGTTCGATACGTTTCGTCCGCTGACTCTTTGCGTAGCCCGGAATCCATCCCTCGGTCCAGGCGGCCACTCGCTACGTCAATATAATTAGTTGGACCGTAATAATCATAGGGAACTGTCGAAAAACTAAACATTTCGATCTACATCTCGATTGACTATTCGAGTCAAGATGTACCAAGGATTTTCACCCGTAAGCGACCGGTGGTGGGGCGATCAACACTCGGCAAGAGTTTTCCTCTGCGACAGTGAGTGTCACGTCAGAGACGCAAGAAATCACGAAACCGATAGATCGCCGGTGATCTCCTCGCGTCGCAGTCCGAACGTTTCGCGAATAAAGCGAAGAAATTGAACTTCGTATGTATTAATAGAATTTATTATGCGAATCCAACCGAGTGACGGTTCAAAGTGTTACAACAGAATGATTAAAGTGTTGCAGGAGAATGATCCAAAATGTTTTAACAGACTAGGCGAGCGTCTATTTTGGAGGGTTTTTATATCGAGGTTTTAGTCCCTCTGGAGGGGTTGTCGTCTGGTGTATCTCAGAAGCGCCTATTCCGTTACTATTTGGTTATTGTTTCGATGACTGTGGTGTGCAAGATGTCTAGCCAATCCTATTACTGTTTCTGAGCGGGTGGTCTTCTTGAGCGTGTGACAACCGAACTTTACTGGAGTCGTAGGACTCTACAGATCAGTCAACATCTCTGCTCTCAACTGTGTTCGCTACTTTATCTCAGTCAACATATGTTCATTAACTATATCTACTTTTGATAGCTCATCTAATTAACATATATATATATATATACGAAAGGAGCGTAAACATCTTGCCCAGTTAGTTACCCAACTACTTGACACGACGGATCACGCAGACTAAAAAGACAATACCCTTTAGATCGAAGCATTAGATTCAACTAGAATCAAACATATTATAAACTATTATAATCCAAGTTACAGTACCATGCCAAAAGAATTTACTTATAATTCGCAATGAGAATTGATTGTAAATAGTCTACCAAATAAAAAAAAAAAAAGAAAAAAAGAAAGAAAGAACAAAGAGTACATTATAACCTGTTACCTCAGCGTTATAATTAATTCAACTACCTAACCTCTATTATCTTAAACGAAATAGAGGATCGATCAGTTTCGTGGCGTCGATCGTAATATCGTAACGGGAATTTACGATTCCCGTTGACGCGCTTCCTTGAGATCTCCGCAAACGGTCGACAATACACGATGTTACTTGGTTTATGGAAATTATGACAAGAGAGTAGAAATAGTTAGTATGGATTTTGTTTGGGAAATTGAATAGAAAATTATTTAGTTACACGCGATAGGAAGAGAGTATAATTCCGTTGTCATGTTGAGTGATGTGAAACTTTTGCAAAAGTAGTCTTATACCGCGTGAGCGTTTTCCAATAAATCAATTTTATTTTAGTCGCGTACTAGGCAGATGTTAGAATCGATAGTTTTACTATTTTGCAACAAAATGAAAACGTAGTATGATAAAAAACATTTCGTTCTCTGTTAGTTATTGTTTGGTTTATGAGAACTAGAGGATCGTAAATATTAGGTTGTCTCGAAAGTTTCTGTCGTTTCACAAGGAAATATTAGATGCGTAACATTCCTCGTTTTATATTATTTTATTGAATTACGTGCGATCTATTTTGTAGTAATAGAATAAAATGCAGTTAGGATTTATTTTGAAACGAAAGAAACTTTTGGAACAATCTAATAAATTCGTTAAAAAATGCGAGTAAAACGTTAGTTGTTTAGGATCGAGAACCATAATCTTTCATTATCCTTCTTTCATTATTCTTCGATAATACAAGATGATTTTACTTTATTTTCATATTAGTTTTTATTTTACGTCGAACGAACGAATTAATACAGCAATTAATACATCCTATATCTAATGCTTTATTTTTAAACAAATAGCATATCATTTTGCTTTTTTGTCTTCACTATTTTTATATTTCTACTTTATTAGAAAAATGAAGACGAAAATATGACAAGTTTATCATATGAAAATAGCGCGATACTGAAAGCTGCATTTTGAACGCAACATAACTAGCAAATAAATAACGAGTTAACTCAGCACAAAGGTTTCATACGTCAAAGAAACATAGCCGGCGATTTAAACGATCCTCCTGATACACAAATTTACCCGGACATTTTTGACAAATGCGTCGTGAATTTCAATTTCCGCATTTTCCAATAATCGTCGTGAAATTTCATTCTGCAGTCGAACGTAACGAATATCTACCTAATATTAAAAATAGTATCGTCACGACGAAGCCCGACTCTAATGAAACTCGACGGTATATTACAACGACAATAATTTTATCATTTTATTTCGTTGTTCGGCAAACAACGGCGCTAACATACTGCTGTTTAATCGATATTACAAAGGATCCCGATTAACGTCAAAGGAGTTAAGATCGACGAACGATAACACATATTTCGATGACATTTCGATTCGTTTTTATTAAAAAATATTCGATAAGACCCAGTGTAACGTAGTATCAACGATATCAGTGTGATATTCGTGGAATTTTCGTCGTTGTATCTAGCGTGACTTTCAAAGTAGTAGGTCGAACAGATCGTTAAAAAAAAGTGTTTGTTCCGGGTAAAGGTCAATTTTTGTTTCAAATAAAAATTTTACTTAAAAAGAAAAAAAAAAAAGGAAAAGGAAAAAACAACGATATGTTCCGACTTGTCGGAAAAGAAGCCAAGTTCTGTGTTTCCTTTTCAAATAAACTACATATATGTTTCCTAGAATATGATAAAGAATTACAAAAGTATGAGACGTTTCGTAATCGTCGTTTCCTTAAAAATACACTTTATTTCTTAACATTTTTACGACCAACGGATGCTCTTTTACACGAAAGGGAAAACAAATTACTTCGTTTTTGGAAATTTTGATTTAACTTACCCAGCATGAAGGAACATATAGAACGCGAATCTCCAGAGCTCGAGACGTTTGTCCGGTCTGTAAATGAAAACGCTGTCGATCGGTACTGGCCCCGAAGGATTCACCTCTCCCATCGCCACCGTGTAATACGTGAAGAAACCCAGCTGCAAGCATAAATTCACGAAAGATTAATTCATCGTTTTGTCATTTAACTATCTTATCGAGTAATAAATTCGTTCGTCTCTTACTAGCGTGGAAATGCCAATCAAATTTTATTATTCCCGATTTTCCTTTTATATCCAGCCATAGAATCTCTCTTCCGCTTCGCTTGTACCGCGAATTTAGAATCGCCACGTATAGGAAAATTAAGTTGAAAAATATATTGTACCGTGATATAACGTTCCGTAATTAACGTATCGTGGATCTTAATCGCCGAAATAAAAGTAAAGGGACACTGAGGTTACACTTAGAATTCATATTAAAATAGTTTTAGATTTATTTAATAAAGGATTTCCAGGATCTTCGTCGATATACGTTTGCACGCGTCTCTGCACTCTCTTTGTCTCAGCATCTTCCATATCACACTGCCAACGGAACAGTTACATTCGTTTGTTTTTCGAGACGCCGTGCACACACATACTTCCACACACTCGTATTCACATACGCGTGTCACTGCTACGCGGCCAATCTAGTTTAACACACAAAATTATACGTATCTCGATAACAGCCATTATCGATAGGTTGCTTATCAAACTGGACATCCCTTGGACGTGCTTTCAGGCAAAACGTCGTTGTCCGTTTTCCAAGCCAAAGACGCGTAAGTATATTTCTGGTCCTCGACAGAGAAGGGAATCTTTCCATAAAAGGATATTGCGGATACAGATCTCTGGTGATCTGCCATTGCATTATACACATCGTGCCCCGGTTCATAACGTTGTATATATAATATATCGGCGATATTGCGCAGAAATATTTGAATACATCGGTCACTACTCGACTTGTCCTTACGTCTAATTCAAAATAAACAGGCGCGCACCTTACTGCTCGAGTGTTTATTGCGTGCTTCGCCAGCTTTATCGAAATTAAAATCTCCATTTCTGTCTATAATATAAGTTTATTCGACTGTAAAGTCAGATATGTTATCGGTTTTCAGGAGATATTGTGGCAAGGGTGAAAGAAGATTGAATATGAAAAGGAAGAGCGGATGGAAACGATAGCTATAGATCCAATATCTTTTATAATAAATCTATCTAACAGAGGTCGTAACTTAGAATAAAACTTTTATATTAGATCGAAGGCCCGATCGTTGGATTTTCTAGGGAGGTACCACGCAACATGCGATTTTTAGCATACTACTGATGCAGCTTTTGTATGCACGTTGGTCGATTAGTAAAATCTTTCTATTCGATTCTTGTTTCCATAAGGAGAAATTGGAACTTTTATTCGAAAAATTCACCGGTTTTTAATATTCCGGCGACCAAAAGGAATTCCAAATATTTACATCGGATCTTGTTTTGTTAGTTCGTTCATGTTTCTTTCTTTCAATAATGTCACGCGACTTTCACGTATTATTTCAATGCTCGTGAAAAAAACATTCTATTTCAATCGTGAGATTATTTTACTTCCATTACGACGGTTTCGAATTTCTTCACTTAAACTAACGATGTTGCGTGGGCTTTTTAAGTTACTTTTCAAGCTTACCTTTGAGTCTCCTGTCGTTTGTGCCACCTACTTGTACCGAATAAACCCGCGAAAGCAAGTAATTAATTTTTCTTTCTTTTTTAAATTCAACGCCAATCCTGTACTCGTCCAACGAAATTGAAAAATTAACAAAAGAAAAAAGAATTAATTTGTCCCCTTGTAGAAACTCGTAGCTAAGAAAACGATCGAACGAAGAAAGGGGAAACTGTTAAAAATAGAAATACAAAATTGAAAACACTCTGTCATCGTGTAGTACTTTAAAATCAAGAGATGTTGGCGTGGTCGTGCACTGGCGAGAGATACGAGTGACATGCCGCGTGCTAAGGACGTTTATTACGTCATAATGATCCGAACTGCCGGCTTGCCGAGTGAATGTAAGCGGCTAAAAGAGGAGAGAATACGACACGACGTTGGTGGTGGTGCGTGCAACGTTACGACGACATAGCGGCTGCAAGCGTGAATGAACGATATAAATCAGGGTTTGTAATATCACGTCGACGCCGGTGTGCAGACGCCGTTTAGGCATATTGTTTCTGTAAACGAGAGAAATATAACGGCGCCTGGCTATGTACAACATTTCCCTGGCGGCTCAACAACAATGAGAGTCGCGTCTTCAACAAATTGCCCCTGCGTGGGCTCGCAGCCGTGCAACCTAGGCAAACTTTTCCCTTCGCGTTAATGAATTATTGTATTTTCGTTTCATAGCTCGGAGGGTTTCCACTTTTTGAGCTTCGACGTTACGCGAGATTCAATGCGATCGAAACTTCGACGAACTTCTTTTTGATCGCTTCACGGTGAAACAAGAGAGCAAGACAGCTAGAGATTTTGCTTTTCAGATTTCTATAATTTCGCACATTATATATTATCGTGGTTTCGTTTCATAGCTCGGAGAGTTTCCACTTTTTGAGCTTCGACGTTACGCGAGATTCAATGCGATTGAAACTTCGACGAACTTCTTTTTAATCGTTTCACGGTGGAACAAGAGAGCAAGACAGCTAGAGATTTTGCTTTTCAAATTTCTGTAATTTCACATCATCCTAAGGATTCTTAACGAAATAAACGCATAATCGAGACGACACATCTTTATTTAAACCAGAGGTCTCGATGATCAGCTCTGCGAATGAAGAAACGGAGAAAAGTGATGATATACAGGGTGGTTGGTAACTGGTAGTACAAGCGAAAAGGGGGTGATTCTACGCGAAAAAAGAAGAAAATATAGAATAAAATTTTTGTTTTTTTAATTTTTCCATCGAGACAACGATCTACAGTGAGATCCGTTATAACGTACCGCACGCGTACCGTGCGAAAATTCAAAGTCGATTTTCTCGAAAACAAAGCCTCGAACGAAAAATTTTTATTCCATATTTTCGACTTCTTTTTTCGCTTAGAATCACCCCCTTTCCGCGTGTACCACCAGTTACCAACCACCCTATATATATATTTCTTTTTCTTCTTTTTTTTCAAAATTTATCTTGCTCTTCAAGGTTATTTACATATTCCGACTCGCTAAGTAAACTTACTGGAAATAAGTAATTTGTCGCGAAAAGACTAATCGCGTGTCTAGGCAATGAAATTGAAAAATATAGAAAATACAAAGTTGATCGATTTGCTCTGTGAGAGTTTCGTTTATTAACCTATTAAGGTCTAACGTGGCGTTACGTAACATTTTATTTTTAATCTGATATCGCGATATTATACGTAGCGTCATATCGCGCGTAGAGTACTTATATATCTATTCTACATAACTCTATTATCATCGAGGAAACATTGATCAATGGAATAATTAACCTGGCTGCTCGAGGCAATACGCGTGCATTAACTCGTTAACACCGTTTCATTATTATCTCAAATTGTGCGTCAATTTTCGGTTGCATCTTCGCGACAGCTGTAAATCGCCCGCTTTCAATTAAGCTTCTTTGATTATAACCGTGTCCCTGAACCAGACAAAGTCCCCTAATTCCAATGTTCGAGGACGCGCGTCTGGCGCGTTCCTTTGTGCTAATGGAACAGAGAAATTCGCGAGAACACACCTAAGAATGGAAACCGTGTCTTGGTCGGGCGAGTGGAAAAGTCTTGGAACGCTGAAGACTGGAACAACGACCGAGCCTTCTCTCTTTAAGACGTTTAAAGGTTTAAAAATGGGCGATGAAGAAGCGTGAAAAAAAACGAGCGTTACAAAGAAAGAAAGAAAGAAAAAAAACAACGTGAAAACGAACAGAATAAAAATTGGAATAGCAATAAACAAATAAAAAGTTTAATTTTTGAAAGATGTGATCTTCGCTCACAATCTTTTCGAACTTTAAACATCGATAAAGTTACACGAGCGAAATTAAACGTTTCGTTACTATTCGATACTGGATGATTCGATTTCTTTTATTGATGTCACTTTACGATTAGCGAGAAATATTTTAATACGATATATTCGAAGATGGAAAGAATTTATTAGCTACTGGCAAACGATTATTTTAATGCTACGACAGCCGACAATTTTCAAATTACGAGGAGAGTGGAAAAACCCGCGCGTAAGCTGAGAATCAAACAGCAAGACGATTCTGATAACAAGAAATTACTTGACAATAAGTCTTGACAAAATTTCTCGTAAAAAGCGGGGAATGTGATTTATCAAGATACGTTGAGACGAAAGAATAGCGCATATCGAATATATATGTATACATCTGCAATATCGAAGGAGAATTCGTACGGAGAGAAATTTCATCCGTGATAGTCTTAAAAGAGTACACAGAATGGAAGAAAAATTCGTAACGCAACGATGAAACACGAGAAAGTGCAACGTAGAACAGTGGACTGTCGTAAAGGGGAAAGAAATAAAAGAGGGAAGAACGTAAGCAGAGAAGCGAAAAACAAGCAATAAAGTGGAAGGAAAACGAAATGTAATGAGGAAGAGAGGGGAAAAAAAACGAGCGAAAGATAGAAGAGGTTGTTGCAGTCTGTTGACAGTGGTTGAGGGTTTCTGGTCGTCCAAAGCACAGAGGAATGCAAATGATCGCAGCCAACTCGATATGCAAAAGAAGGAAAGAAGCCACGAACTAAAAACACTGTGAAAAAAAGGGAGAAAAAAGAAAACAAAAAAAAAAAATAGACAGAGAAGTAAGAGGAAAAGTCGACGAGGATAACAGAAAAGAATCCTCGATCGTTCGAGCTTCCTAGAAAAGTATACTCCCGTGAGCATACGCTATGAGTATACACCTGTTTAACGTCGATGCCTCGTACTTTGAAGAGCATTAGAGGGTAATGCGCAAGTATTCGCTGAAATATATAGGGTGATAAAGAAAAGAGTCTAGTAGTAGGGAGACTTATACGGTTGACTATGAAAAGTCAAAAATATTACTGTATATTAGCGTGTCCATTTTATGGAAAACAGACAGCGAAATTTTCTCAACAACGTTACTTTTCGATATCGAGAGCGTATTATAAAGGTTAAATTGCAGATTATTACTCGCATGTAATATGGATCAGCTCAATAAATCGAAAAGTACAGGGAAGCGATGGTTGTTAAAAATACTGTTTTTTTTTTAATTTACCTTGGGGTTAGGTTGGATTTACCTTGAGAAATTTATAAAAAACGAAGTTGTTCTGTTTTATACCTGCGATAAGAGGGTCGTAACGAATTACAAATTTTCTACAAGCTTTCCTCTTGATGAAAGTTCGAATCGCGAATATGTAAATATATTAGAACAGCGAGTTACGTTTATTTTCGAAATCGTGTATCATTCGTATTGTCTTACAGGTAAAATAAATTTTACGATCAAAACTTTGTAACAGATAGGTACTAGGTTTGTTACACATAGATCTCGCGAGTATTTTGGCTGCGTGCCACGCTACCGAAACGTTTAACAACGCTACGATGTAAAGTATAATATACGTGCAAATTTAGCTGAAGCAGCATATTGCAGAAAATTGTTTGTTTCCACCATACGCACATATCATGATTAGCAGAACTCCCTTGCGAATAACTTTCAAAGAATTGGCACGAAATAATTTAATCTCTTCAGATACGAAAATATATAGTTTGATGGTTCTGTTACGGAACAATATCGAAACGAAACTCGCGTGTAATTTCCCATGACGGTCTATAACGCACAGCATGCCATGACAGCGCTCCAAGCTTTGTAAAGATACATTATACAACGTCTTATATATTGTTGTTATTATTATTATTATTATAAATATATCTTCAACGAAGAACGAGAATCGCAAGACTGAAGGTTTTAAGCAATTCGTAAGACAAGCATGTACATCGTAAATTTATCTCGTCTCTCGCGGGAGACGTTGGTAGGAGGAAAATGAGGAAAATGAGAAAAAGAAGGAGGGTTTGAAGCACCGGCACAAAGGAAAAAGAAAAAGTCTACTAGAGTATGACGAGTACCCCTTATTAAAGTCCATTAAGCAGTGTTTCCTCTAATTGCCTCATCTTTTTTCCAACGCGAGCCACTGGTACCTTCTCTTAGGAATTTTCTAAAATTCTAGAATCGAACGACACGGCCATGGATAACTAAATTCTATCGTTCAGTTTTCCTCTGATCGCGAACAACGATGGCGTAGACGGTGTACAGTAGGCGGAAATGAAATCCTAGTTCAATTTAATTTGACATATTTTCCAGAAATATGCGAGAACTAGGATAACATTTATTTTTCATACTATACCGTCAACGAAGTGTTAACGAGTTCGTAAAACCATGAAATCATAAAATTCGCAATTATCTTGGACAACGGCAACCGAGTAAATCGAACATCACACGAGACAAACGCGACAAGTCCGTTTTCCCATTAAAACGCTAATAAAATTTACAAAATAACACGCGCAACATATTCGTACAACGTTTGTGCAAGTATTCGAATACTTTCGTAATGCATTTCGCTTGCTACGAAACTTCAATCGAAACGACTACGATGATACAGCGGACTATTTAGAAAGGGAAAGGTACATTGGCAAACTTTGAGTTGGAAATGCCAGTAATTAGCTTGTATTCTTTTTAGACCTCGTTCAGTTAAATTTCCCTTTCAGCTGGAAAGAGCTACAGTTCGTGAAATTGCAATATCAGAGCGGAGACAAGCGGTCGTCTACCTTTGAAAACTTCTTTCCTCTTTCTGATTTTCGAGTTTCAACGTTAATCTCGAGGCCGTTGCTTCTTTACCGGTCCATCACCCGGCTACGTGAGCTTCGTAATTAATTAATTCTCTCCCCTTTTAATCCAGCTTTCGTCATTATTGCACTTGCCGCTCTTTTTTATGTTCTTTTCTTTCCTTTGCCACGGATGACCTCGGCTCTGTCTCATTTTGTTTCATCCAACTCCCGCAGGACTGTTAATAATTAGTTCTATCTTCGTCCCCCTATTTTCTCTCGTATCTCTACGTGTATTAAGCTTCTACAATTCCACTTCCTCTCTCGCTCTTTTTTCTTTTTTCTCTTTCTTTTTTTTGTACGAAAGTGTGAAACTGATTACGTTGCGGTGGATCTAGCTAAAAAGAAACGTTACAACGTCCTGTGGTGAAATTGCCGCGTGCGAGATGCTGTGATCTTTGTATCGTTGGCTGCTGCTTCTTGCGAGTTTTTACGAACTGATGAATTATACGTATCGTGTATTATTCTTACTTCGTATTATTATCGTTTTTGATTCAGGTGAATCTGAGCTTTAGAATTTCATTCGAGTAAAACCATTTAATTAGCAAGACGATTCACGTTTACGACTGTGGTACACAAACCGAGATGTTCTCACTGAAATTAGTCGATAAATTGAATCTTTTTAACGATCAGGATCTAACGAAACTCGAGGCGCGAGATTTGTCAAAATTCCCCAAAATATCAAGTATCGAAACGTCGAAGCGATTGTACACGTTCGTCACAGAAGAGAGCATCGTACGCCGAGGATAAAAGGATAGAGTATAGGAAACTATTTAAGAAAAGTAGAAGTGACCTAGGAGCCTCTGAAAAAATGTGTACATCGCTTGGAAAAAAATTACTACCGTCACGTACTCTCCGTGCTATAGAATACAATTTTTACAAACAAAATTCTCTCGTATCCCTGAAAACAACGAAAGCGTCGAGAACAAGATCGTTGCCTCGCGCATCGTGTGTCGCAAAATCACCGGATGTCGATCGATCCATCCATCGAACGTGAAATTTTGTTACGGGGACCTTTATCATTCCTGTTTTAGGGGAAAAATTTCATCGACGGTGAGCACGTTGCTTCGAGATTCATGCGAAAACGTCGGTCGTTGAATCGACCGAGAAAGAGTATGAAAAAAAAAAAAAAAGAAAAGTCTAACGAAACTCGAGGCGCGAGATTTGTCAAAATTCCCCAAAATATCAAGTATCGAAACGTCGAAGCGATTGTACACGTTCGTCACAGAAGAGAGCATCGTACGCCGAGGATAAAAGGATAGAGTATAGGAAACTATTTAAGAAAAGTAGAAGTGACCTAGGAGCCTCTGAAAAAATGTGTACATCGCTTGGAAAAAAATTACTACCGTCACGTACTCTCCGTGCTATAGAATACAATTTTTACAAACAAAATTCTCTCGTATCCCTGAAAACAACGAAAGCGTCGAGAACAAGATCGTTGCCTCGCGCATCGTGTGTCGCAAAATCACCGGATGTCGATCGATCCATCCATCGAACGTGAAATTTTGTTACGGGGACCTTTATCATTCCTGTTTTAGGGGAAAAATTTCATCGACGGTGAGCACGTTGCTTCGAGATTCATGCGAAAACGTCGGTCGTTGAATCGACCGAGAAAGAGTATGAAAAAAAAAAAAAAGAAGAAAAGATACAACGAAACGGCCAACGCGAGCTGGACGGGGACTGAAAGCGTAGCTTAAAAAAACACAGAAGGAGGGAACAACCGAATGAATACTAGAGCAACGGAAAAGAGACATCGCGTGGAGAACCGACTTTGTAACGAACAACAGCCCATTCCGCATTACCACCTTTGTTGCACAGAGTCTGTGTTTGTGCGCGTTCTTTAACGCAGAACTTCGTCCAACTTATTGGAGGATTGGAGTGAGAACGAGACATAAATGCTTTGTTTTTACGCGAGGATAATAACGATCGTTTATTAGGTACGTAAGTAAGTTCTTTCGATTAACAACGTCAATGGATAGAGCGCGGATGTCGATGGAAATTTATATTTTTATCAAACGTCATAATGGGTATTACGCTTTCGATATTTTATATATTGCTGCATATTATGTGCGTTGTGGACATTTTTGGAATTTTATTAATACAATTTATTAATTTTATTAATACATTTTATTAATACAGAAATTGCTAGATCGCGGATGATTATGCAAACAAGATTGACGTTTTCTAGGGTATCGAGCAGAGATTTGTTTTATCTTCTTGAACGTTAGAACGATTATTTTAGTTTTGATATACATATTTTTGTTAATATTCTTGCGCTCTTGAATTTCCTATATTTTTATGCGGAACGATCGAACTAACTAAAATACATTTCTAGCCAATATAAGCCAATATTCGCACGCTATGATAATTAACTCAAAGTTGGACTAACTTTATAAGCTCCGGAGCTTAGCTTATGCAACACTGATTTTAGATGTAGGATTGATATGAAAATGACATGAAAGTTAGTTAGCGGTCTATTGTATGTGGCATCTATTCTAATAGGAAGTTTGTTCGCGTTATATGCAAAATCAATTATATTATAGTTTGAAGACCATTTTTCCCTACGGCGATCTTCGTACGAAGTACGACTTCGAATATCAACGATGAAAGTATAACAATATTAAATGAAATTTAATTGACAGTTTACATGCCACGTTGTTTCTAAAGCCTGAAATACGTCAAAACTCTAACGTGCATCGTTGTTCATTTCACATTCCATTTTACCATTTAAAAACACGTAAGATATCAATAGACCGAGTGTAAGTAGCTTTTAATAGCACGCTTGCGCTCTTTAACGTACGTATCATCTTGTTTCGCCTAATGAAATTGCATTTTTACTAGTCCCGAGCTCTCTCATTATTTTGTATTTACCTCCTATAATTATCGCAATGTATTTCCATCTTGATCTACGATCGAGTATATGCACACGACACGACGTTACGTTAATAGGATAATTTTATCGCCGCTCTGTTATCCTCTACAAAACATACTACAGCAATTTCTCCGTTTCACGTACAACAACAACGAACCGAATGTTCCTGTTATATTTCCGAATGCACGACTGTCTATTTGAAAATTCCTCGCTCTTTAACCACCAACGATAGACTATTCGAGGGACGTTTATTTTATTCGCGCGCAAGATTCCATGCTTCTCGGTCCACTACTGCCCGCTGGACAATTTCTTACCACATTCTAACTAACAGTAAGAAACAGTAAGAAACAGACTATTTGAGAGATGTCTATTTTATTCGCGAGTAAGGTTCTATATCTTGTCGATCCATCACTGTCTGTTAGAAGATACCTTACAACATTTTAACCAAGAACGACAAACTATTCGAAGGATGTCTATTTCATTTGTCATCACGATCCTACGCTTCTCGACCTATCACTGTCCGTTAGTTAAAATTCCTTACAATATTTAAGTACGAAAGGCCAGGCTGTGGTATGTCTATTTTATTTGCCAGCAAGATTCGCTCTAAAAACAGCGCCATAGAAAATGCTACGAGTCTCGGAGGGCAAGCGAGAATTTCACCGCGCCGCGTTACGAAAACAAAAGTTTCGACGATTTCGAATTTCAAATGTAGCGTCGTCGTCTCGCAGCAAGGAAACACGCATGGTCGGAACGAATGCGGCACACGCGAGGCTAAAGCGAGCAGAAGCAAACGTGGAAGGAATGCAGGCGAAAATCCCATCGTGAGAATAATATTCTCGTTCGCGTCGATTTCCACGATATATTTTACAGGGATTCGCCGGGATTTCTCCTTCGTCAGCGTAGATCGGGATGGCGCGCACGATTTATGCATGTACAGGATATCGTAGTAGCGGCGGACGCAGCCGAGGAGTAGGCCGATTCCAGGGGAATCTCTCGATAATCGTCGCCGTGTAATCGCGTTTGCACTCGAACCGACGATTTATGACCAGTCACGTCAGTGCCAAGCGTACGCGTCTACCTTCGGCCGCTG
>NT_176452.1:1824910-1837113 GCF_000188095.3 Bombus impatiens
GGACCTCCACCGTGGAAATAACATACAGAACTCGCGTTTTCAACCGGCACAAACGTCCTCCGCCGTGACGTGACATTTAACGAGCCGTTTGATCGACCAACGCCCCCTCCTTTTTCCGTGTTTTTCCGTTTCCAAAATTCTTCGCAACGAACCACTTGGACACACGACCGAGTCGTACTACTTGCTCGATAGCCATTTTCATTGCGGCGTGTCGGAAAATACGCGAAGGACATTTGGAATATGCAAAAACGACGAAGGAAGTTCGCGTAGAGAAACGAGTCACGGACGATGATATTTTATGGGCATTTTGTATTTTGTCAGAATTACGAATTTTCACGTTTGGTGGATCGAAGAAAGGATAATTTTGCACGTGAGCGAAAAACGAGCCGGTTGTCAAGCGTCTAATTTAACAACGACACCATGTATTTCGCGTTAGTCTCGTTAATTCGTGTAACATTCGACTCTATATGGTAATATGTTGGCTATACGAATTTCTTAGGCTCTTGCATCGATCGAGAACACGCTGATCGATTCAATGGTAGTTTCGCTTGAGAAAAAATAATTTACACGAAGAAACATGTAGCGCGAAAGAATTAGCGAACGCCAATTAAGCGTAAAATTTGAACCGAAGGGAAATCGCAAGAAGGGAAAGGCCTTTGTAAAATTATTCCACGTATAAAATGTTAACTGAGAATCATGGCTATTCTCCAACAACTCGTATCAACGCTACTCCGAACGAAGTCGAATCGCACAAAAGCTCAAACACGTAGATTATCCCATTAATGTGCCTGGTGATTATCATTAGGGCGAGGAAACATGGAATTAACGTAAAATCAAAGGCGCGAAAGCGTGTACAGGTTGGCCGGTCTCGCGTGCAAATTTCAGATACAGGCGCGGTACATGCCGGTTATTGGAGCGTGTTGGTCCAGCTCCAATTCATCTCGTTGAGCGTGAACGTCATCGCCGTTGTCGTCGACGCCGACGGTGTCGCTGGCAAAAAGCCTCTTTCACGCTCCGGGATTCCGAGCCATCTTTCTCGGCTTAGGTGCTTTTTGCAAGCCAGTCGTTCGGAAAAACGGATGGAGTGCGATAATACGGGAACTCCTGGAACTACTTGCGAATAACCTGAGAAAACAGCCGCGCTTTTGTCGAATCCACAACGACCTTTCGTTGCGAGCGCGAGCTAATTAAAATGTCGAACTGCTGCTAAACCGATTATTTTCCGACTACCGCAGAATTTTATCCGAAGAACGTGCGATCGTTTCGGACGTTTCTTGCGATCGAATTAACACGGAGAAACGCGATAAATTTCTAATATCTGGCAATTTGTTTTTATCGCGGAACGAGGTGATAGATAGGAAACTTTTTCTCGATGTACTGTGCTTCCAACGTGAAGGTAAATGTATGAAAATTGGAAATTCTCTGGCATGGAATTGGGTTTATAAAATTTGAGAGGAAGAACAGCGACAAATTATCGTATTTCATTTTTCCGTTACTTTAGTAGCGTGTGAAACAGGATATTTTTTTCCACGCAACGCGCTTTTGTACAGCGAACGTACGAAGATTGAAAGTCCTTTGAAATGAAATGAAATTTGCAGAACTCGACGTGGAGAAGCGCGATGAATTATGATGTTTAACAATTTGGCAATTTTTCTATTAAACCGGCGATAAACCGAATATTTCTGATTCTACCGCGTTTCGGAAGTTAATTCGGAAAATTGGAAATTCTCCGGCATGAAGTGGAATTTATAAAATTTGAAACGAATAAAAGCGATGGATTATAATATTTAACAACTCCTCCGTGTGGCAAACCGAATATTTCTCGATATACTCGGCGTTTATCCACATACTGTACGTAATGGAATTACATTAAATTTACTACGTTCGAAATAGAAAACTACGATCAATTTGTAATATTAAAACTCCTTTTTATTATTTTTCCATATTACTGCATTTGCATTATAATTATTATGTCCGTATATTTGATTCGTTTCGCTATAATGGCAGGAAGTAAAATTTCGTTTCGGAAATTGACGCGATGAAATTGACACTTGCGGGTTTCGCTGCCTACGTTATTGTTTGGTAACAGAACTCCATGGCGTATCGATTCCATGTTAATCAAATGAAAAACACGTCAAAGACACGATTCCCATTTCCTGCTTTATCTATGCGTTTTATATCGTAGCGACAGTTTTCGACTAAAAGCAGAACACGTACGCACGCTGATAGAGAGAAAGTCGCAGCGTACGCGTTTGTATGCGTTTGTCTACTGCACAAACGTAAGTGGCCAGTTCGTATTGAAAATATCGGGTTGGTAACTAAATGATTGCAGATTTTGTCATTAGGTGATATTGATAAAATCCGCAATCACTTAGTTGCCAATCCAATGAATCGAACATAATAACATTTAATCATGAAAAATTACAGTAATTCAAGTTACAGTAATAAGAATATAAATATAATGGAAATATTAAAAATACGCGAATAAAGTGGTTTTTAATTTGCCTTCAAAGTAAGCATCGCGCGAAACTCGCTGAAACTGTGCAATAACTGTACAACAAAAAGAAGAAGTAACTTTACTTTCGACATTTTTACCGGCTTAATCCACGCTTTAAAATTAACAGAACAACCGCAGAAGCTTTTTGCGTGTATCTCAAAGTTTCCATACGTTTAGTTAAAAATTCAGGAAACTAAACAAGGTCGGTGGAAAAGTTTCTGATTGGTGTAAACGCGTCGAAAACTAAAATACGGATTCCCAGTGTCGAAGAACGGAACAAACTAGAAAAGAGCTTTTACTAAAGGGGAACGTTAATTTTTGGATAATATACAGGGTGGTTGGTAACTGGTGGTACAAGCGGAAAGGGGGTGATTCTACGCGAAAAAAGAAGTCGAAAATTAAGAATAAAAATTTTTTTTTTAATTTTTCCATCGAGACAACGATCTACAGTGAGATCCGTTATAACGTACCGCAAGCGTACCGAGCGAAAATTCAAAGTCGATTTTCTCGAAAACAAAGCCTCGAACGAAAAATTTTTATTCCATATTTTCGACTTCTTTTTTCACGTAGAATCACCCCCTTTCCGCTTGTACCACCAGTTACCAACCACCCTGTATATTATCCAAAAATTAACGTTCCCCTTTAGTAAAAGCTCTTTTCTAGTTTGTTCCGTTCTTCGACACTGGGAATCCGTATTTTAGTTTTCGACGCGTTTACACCAATCAGAAACTTTTCCACCGACCTTGTTTAGTTTCCTGAATTTTTAACTAAACGTATGGAAACTTTGAGATACACGCAAAAAGCTTCTGCGGTTGTTCTGTTAATTTTAAAGCGTGGATTAAGCCGGTAAAAATGTCGAAAGTAAAGTTACTTCTTCTTTTTGTTGTACAGTTATTGCACAGTTTCAGCGAGTTTCGCGCGATGCTTACTTTGAAGGCAAATTAAAAACCACTTTATTCGCGTATTTTTAATATTTCCATTATATTTATATTCTTATTACTGTAACTTGAATTACTGTAATTTTTCATGATTAAATGTTATTATGTTCGATTCATTGGATTGGCAACTAAGTGATTGCGGATTTTATCAATATCACCTAATGACAAAATCTGCAATCATTTAGTTACCAACCCGATATTTTCAATACGAACTGGCCACTTACGTTTGTGCAGTAGACAAACGCATACAAACGCGTACGCTGCGACTTTCTCTCTATCAGCGTGCGTACGTGTTCTGCTTTTAGTCGAAAACTGTCGCTACGATATAAAACGCATAGATAAAGCAGGAAATGGGAATCGTGTCTTTGACGTGTTTTTCATTTGATTAACATGGAATCGATACGCCATGGAGTTCTGTTACCAAACAATAACGTAGGCAGCGAAACCCGCAAGTGTCAATTTCATCGCGTCAATTTCCGAAACGAAATTTTACTTCCTGCCATTATAGCGAAACGAATCAAATATACGGACATAATAATTATAATGCAAATGCAGTAATATGGAAAAATAATAAAAAGGAGTTTTAATATTACAAATTGATCGTAGTTTTCTATTTCGAACGTAGTAAATTTAATGTAATTCGTAATGTGCTTGCGACAGCGAAAGTTATAACGCAAGGTGAGTTGAATCAAATTTTACGTGTTGTTTTCTCCGTAATTACTGTTAACCCCCAAAATTTTCAAGATTTTTTTTTCCTTAAATTCCCTTCGAAATTTGCGCTTGTGTTGTATCCTCGCGATAAATAATTTTGTGGAAGCGAATAGGTCGGATTCGTTGCATAAGTCGGTCGTAAGATTAACGTTAAATCGAATGGTCGAAATCCAATGGAATTACGTATATTTATCAGACTGAATCAAATTGAATGATCGAATGAAATAGGAAAATAAAATTAACGTTTGATCCGCACGTTGAACATCGATTCAGCTAACGAGATTGAGAAATTTCATTAAAAAATGGTATTGGTCGGGTTGGCTTTCGAAAGGCTCGATCGATTCTAAAACGCGTGATTTAGCCAATTTAAACGCTACAACAAGCCAATAAAACCATCATTCAAGAATAAATCTTTGGAAATAAAATTTCCGCTGATTTCAGTACAAATTTCAAGAATAACGTAATACAATGTTACATGGAAGCACATAATCGAACGTTTCCATTCGTCGTTTACGATAATACAACAAGAACAAAACGCTTCACTGTGTTGTTATTTGTAAAACAATTCGCTTTATTGTTGAAATAATTCCCACTTTAAGAAAAATGGTTTGCTCGAATTACGGTGAAAGAACGTCTCTTCCAAAGGTATCTTATTTTCACAGAGTGGAAACATTCGCGTACGTTGCGCCTCCTTTCTTCTTGGCAACCTACCGCCCTTAAAATTCACCTCGAACCCCGCGAAATGCAGAAAGGAAGCCCGAAAGCTATCGGGGAGCGCGTCTGGCGATATTGTTAGGAATGCAAATTAAAGCATTCAAAGGCTTTGATGAACTTGCGTGAGTTCTGACCAGCTTAAAAAAACGAGTTAAAGCGTTGATGGAAGAGGAAACGGCGAAAAAGAAAGAGTTTCATCCGGTTTCAAACGACACCTGAATTCGAGGAGACTTTTGACTAGACAAGCGCCTAATGGATTCTAAATGTACGCGTGTATCTATAGTAGAGAAAATTTAATTATTGTATTAAATTAAAAGAAATTTTCTGCTGTTAATCTCAAATTTTATTTTCTTACGTCGGATTAAAATTTTATATATATAATCTAATGTATACAGGTTTTATAATTTCGTATAGTTCGAAGGATAATGGCGCACGTGATAAAAAATATCGGCACACCGTCGTATTTATTCTAACGTTCGTGCGCATGTTGGTTAATTAGACCCGAGTATATCAAGTTTAAGTAAAATAAGTCATTTAGGAGCAACGAGAATTGTTCGGTTAAAACGGCGGACAAATAGAAAAGAAGTGATTCGTATCAGTAAAGAGCGTAACAGAGCATGAATAATGGTATAACAGCGTAATATAATAATAAATATAATAAAGAAATAATACAATGGTATGTGAATACGTCAATTGGAAATGATCGTTTCAATTTAAAAGAATTAAGGTACTTTGCTGGTAGAAGGAAACAAAGCATAGAATTAAAAATATAGGACTCTGTTTTTAGACTTAACAAAAACCCGAGGACTACTGTGTTAATGGATTCTTATCCTTTAACGCTTTTAATATTGATGAGGAGGACCGTTTTACCGGAAGTGCTCGCCTTGCTCGTTTCTTCCACCTCAAAGAAGAGAAAGTTCCTCTTAGAAGGGGCGTGCTTTGTATGCTTAATCGTTAACGATTCATACGAGAACCGACTACGGAAAAATGTGGCTAAGAGCGAATATCCCTTGCCCTTTGAACACGCAAAGATTTTGAAAGCAACTTAAAAAGGATCTTTCCTTTCAAACTGAAAATGTACATACACCGGGTGAAAACAACGTTCCGAACTACGCATAATAAAGAAATTTCCTTCTCGGAATATTAAAATCCTATCAATTACGTGCTAGACGATATTGAACGAACCTGTACAATTTACTTTACACGTATTCATCGAATGAGTTTCCTAACACAATCATCTCAAAGGAAAAATTGCTCGATGTATAGAAAATTTGTCCACGCAAAGATATAAATTGTGATTCACGGGAATATGGAAACTTTGCAAAAGAAAAAAAGGAGGAAAGAGAAGGAAAGACAGACAAGGTGTAGAAAGAGCAAACAATTGAAAATCAGAACGAAAAGCTCGATCGAATGTGCTGAAATTTGATCGAAAATAATTGTCAAGGATTATCCTACGAACGTGATTCTTAATCCCTCTGTGCATCGATAGTAAGCTCTGCAGTTGGAGTAGTTAGACAGGCCACGACAAAGATATTTTTAAATCGCGTCCAAGCTTCGTGTTGTCAAGGACGATCGCAATTTACCGTAGGTAACGGCACTGCTTCGATCGCCGAACGAAAGCTGAAAATTCGTCGACTCGCGATAAACGACGATGGACGGTTTCGAAGTTAAGCCCGGTTGTCGACAGAAATTATTGCAACAGTTAAGATAATCCATCCACAAACTCCCGCTGGATATTAGCCATCCTGTCGAGCATAACGTTATATCGAGTACTTTATGCTTCTTTTTTTTCTTTTTTTTCTTTTTCCTTGGTAGAGATCTTGGCAGGGGATGGAAACTGCGGCCGTACTAAATTTCCACGCTTTCAGATATTTTACGCGATCGTGAAAGAGAAACGTTTGTGGTTTACAGGATTTCTGAGAGGGTCAAAAATAATTTTTACTCTCATCTGCTCTGGCTGTGCAAATAAACCTACGTGAGAACGACGTGGTTCAATGAACAGTGGAACGTTCATTGTTACTCGGACGTGGAGAATACTCTCGGATATTACGTGTCGATTATCGCGGTTAAATTATTGGACAGTGATAATAATTCGAAGGAGCTCTGTTTGACGCAACAGAAACGGCGATGGTGAGTCGAACGTTGCGGTAAAAATAAAATATCGCAGCAAGATTCAGCGGAAGAATACGCGCAAAGAAACCACTGTACTTGCAGTGTTGGTCGAACAATGTCCGATAGAGACGAATTTCGGTAAATTTTAGGAGAAGACGAGTTACAAATTTCTATGAATACATGAATATTTAAGAGCGTTTAACTAACTCTATCGTGCCATGAAATTTAGAATTTCCATTGTAAGCATATACCTTTGTAGCTATGTTTTAACAAATTTATCTTATCTCCAACGTACGAATCAACGCAAGATGGTATTAAAAGGAGATTTGTAATTGCATTTCGTGTAATTATTTGTCAATTATAAAATTTCTGCAAAGATAGAAATGTCTCGTCGTTCTTATTATTAACAATACGTGGTTTATTATATTTTTTATTAGAATATCAAACGAACCAAATATACAGAGTAAAATAGCTAACCACTTTATTCGATCTATTCTGCAATTGATCGGAAATTATTCGGGTCGTATAAATGACCGGGGTAACTAGGAAACAAGCGTTCGTAAAATTAGCCAACATTAATTGACAAACTTGACAAAACTTGTATCAACGTTGATTCGATCGGTTACAGCCATTGCTACAACATTTCGACTATTCGCATTCAGCGTGTAGCTGTTATGTCTGACCATTGACCATACTCTGACTACTACGAATCGATTTGCCGTATCTAACCGCAGCATTGACACGAGCTACTAATTCAATGGAAACAGAACCAATTCGATGTCCGATTGTTTCGTTTCATTGTTATTTTAACGATGCTTCGTTGTTGCTTCCTATTTGACTTTATTTCTTTCTACATATGCAGCTACGATTCCTTACGCGCCGATATTCGTCCAATTGTAAAGGGAAATCAGAAAAACACGATCAACACGTGGTTGATAAAACTTCCAGTTTAACGAGAGAATTTCATATGCAACGATTTAGTATAAATTTTATAGTCTTCGTCTCGCTAACACTTGGACTACGGATACAACAAAAACATCGACGATGAAAGAATCTACATCGAATTAACTAACAACAAAAAGATTCGCCAAATTCTCAACAGCGAAACGCTTCGGAAACAGGTCGAAATTAGTTTTGCCGGCGTATTTTTTCACGAACGATGCTACATACAAATAGGGAAATTTTGATTTTCATTAGCTTTCGGAGTGAGCTGAAATTCGCGCAAAGCATTCCGAGCATAGCGCCGTCGAACAACGAGTTTCCCGAAGGAACGATCCAAAAGGAAGAGAACGGATAAACCCGATTAATTAAATCGCAAAGCGAAGAAACAGGGAATGTACGGATGTTAACATGTATCGCACGAAAGATGACAACACTTCGATCGTACAATCTCTGTCGCATTTCGTTGTGTCGCGTTACGTTGCACTTTCGCGTCTCGCTATCGACGTCCGAATTTTATTCCGATACCGCGACAAAGAGTAACAATTTTCCGTTCATCTTTCAGACGTCTTACAAACGAGATTGGTACACGAGCGATGAAATTTGCGCGAATTAAAAGACGCTTCGCGTCGTCACCCTTTGGTCGGGCAACTTCGCTGACTTTAACCGCAGAAAAACATGGTCCGTCGGTAACTACGACTAAATACAATAACATAAACAAGGAAGATAAATAGACGCGGTGAGAGTTAACGTTTGCGAGCGAAAGGTTGCAGTTACGTGTCCTGCAGCTTGAAACAGTTTAAAAGCGATCTCGTGCAAATTTGTATGCGGTCAAGTTTATATGGTGCGGGAGAGCTGATGGTGTTAGTTTCATTCTCCCTCCCCCCCCTCTCTCTCTCTCTCTCGACGATGTCCTTTCTTCTCTTGCATCGTCAATTTCCTCTATCTATGGTTATCACCGAGCCCGGCATTCTACGGTTTACAGGTGAACTTATGGTGGCGAGCGTGTACGGTCACAGGTGTTTGAACGCGTGTATGCAACTTGCGTGTTTGTTTCACTTGTCTTCTCTACGCGTTTACCTGTGCGATATAGTGGGATATAGATGATGTAGGTACAAGATCTGGCGCGCGACCATGTCGGATAAACGTGACTTGCGATCTCGTGTGGAGATTACTTCTGGTATAGAGCTATGCGTCGTTTCTGCGTTATTGGTCGAGGTTTGTGGTTTCTACCGAAGACTTTTAACCATCTGCGGTATTTTCCAAGTCTCGTTCCGGTTGGTTCGCGCTCATGTCGTTAATCACTGACGTCAAGTCGATATCGTTTAGTTTTTTCGTTGCTTCGATATTTTAGAAGCAAACTAATACGACGACATATTTGTATATAGGTGGGTATATAATACAGGGTGTCCGTGAAATCATGGTACAAGCGATCGGGTGACGACTGTGCATGCAAGAATTAATTGAAAAAAAGAACAACGTGTGACGTTTCGCTTTCGAGAAAAATGAGATGGAAAATCGACTGGAAGTTTCTCCTTACGAAATCTCTGTTTCTTATCGTACCGCGACTTGCTTCTTGATTAACAAAATGTTTGTTAAAAAATACTACTAATTTTATTCCTATTTATGAAACGATTCAAATTAAATAACAGGAATGAAGAAAAGTAGTAATCGACCTCGCGGAGGTAAGATAACGATAACAGGAACCAAATTGTGAAATTATTCGCCTTTAATAATTGAATTTAATAATAAAAGATACGAGCAGAAATGGAAGTTTTATAGTTGGAAACTCTCAATTAATAATCAGATGCGTTTCCAAACTCATCGTTCTCGAAAACGAAGCCTTAAACGAAACAATGTTGTTCTTTATTCTTTTCCACGTATCTTTGCACGTAGAACCATCAACCGACCGCTTATACCATGATTTTGGAGACACGTCGACGACGTTGGCGACGTCGAGTCACACTAGATAAAAGATCGCAAACAGTTAATATACCGTGAAAATAAATTACCAATAAACACCATAAATTAGCAATCAAAAGGGAAAATGGTGTACGAGCGCATATAGAAAGAAAGAAATACACAATTCGTTCCTGTTTACCTGGAAACGTTTCCGATGGATTTTTAGCGCAGTTTGAAGCTCGAAAGCATATCGATTTTTGCAGTAGAATTTAATTCGACTCATAAGTTTCTTAAATGGAAGATTCTATAATATTGATATGTGCGTGTTTCACATTTTCACCCTTAGCTCGTATAATTTTACGTCGGCATACATCACTGAAAATGCAATGAAACGCAGATGGCCAAACATATTCATACATGTGTGTTCATATCTGCAGCTGTTTATACACATAGCGAAGTGTTTTCGCAAGTGTTTATGCGTTTGCATCCCGCCAGCTTGATGTAGTGGAATAGATTTGACGTGCTGCGCGCCGAAACGAAGAGCACCATTCACCAATTAATTTTATAGAATGGTTTCGTTGCTGTACTCATCGCAATATCGAAACCTCCTATTAACCCGTTAAAGGTCGAGTAGTTTTTTTTATCGTAAGCTATTTCTGTTAACAATAATACGATGGTTGTGTCAAACAATTTATCATTTTTCGTAGTAATTTTACAATCTTGCAAGGAGTATCTTTGCGTATACGATTTATTTTAATTTTCCTTTTTGGTACAATTTTGGTCAAATGTTTGAAAAATAAAAATCCTGAAAAATATTAGAAAAAAGAAAGACGACATTTAAGATATATCTATACTATGATATTAATTAATGACTATTATTTCCTTGAATATCTATTCGTCACGTTGTCACAGTACTATGTTAAGTTATGTTTCTCGGATTACGTTGCGCGGAAAAAATAGTTAGAGTTTCCCTTCGAACGATTTCGTCAAAACGTAACGTCAGAAGGAATTCGTAAGTTTTGCTATACGAGACGGAATTGGAAGCATGGCTTGCGATTAGGCTAGAACCATTGGCTGCACGTGCCACGTCGTGGATTTATATCGTGTCAATCGCTATACACCGAAATGCTACAATTGCGTGTGACCAACAGTAATAAGGGAAGTTCGGTGACTTAGGTGACTTATGAAATGGCTGCTAGAATTTCCAGCTGCCAGAATGTTCTAAATTTTAGGAAATTGCAATGCAAGGATTAATTTATTGAAAGAATACGTGTTAAAATTATTACGATCGATAGACGATTGCTTCTCACATTCAACGGTAACATAAACAAATAAATAAATAAAAAAATCAACTTTGTTTTCACCTAATATAGTACGTAATTCGCATATACACGATATCATAGGTATTTTATTATATTTCCTATTATATTTTCGAAAACAGATGTCCCGAATGGAATTTTAAAATGTTTTATACAACGCACGCAATTGAATAACAAAGTTTTCCATAGTAAGCATTCAAATATGATTTAGTATATGTTATAGCATATTAAAAAATGAAATACAGCGCGTCATACAGCGATATACGAATTCACTGTACGTGAAAATAATCTAACGTAACATCTGGATGACGCGATACGCGATAAATAAAAGATCGGAGTCATAATTCAAGCCGAAGAAATATCGCCGATATAACAACGAATTATAGCTACTTTTATTTCGGTTCTTTCGCAAGAAGAAGGTAAAGATACTCGAATGACGAGGTGAATCTGCATGAAAGGGAAGATTCGGTCTCAGGTGTGTCGTACATCGTCCCGGTCGGACATCGAAATGGCTTTTCTCGCCTCCAGGGACCTAAGATCGGGACTGTGCTGCGACCAATATCCATCGCATACCTTCTTGCTCCAACGAATCTCGATCCAGCCAAGTCTAGACGCGTTATCGTAAAATTAACATCGACCTGAGTCTGAACAAATTTTCAATTTTCTCTGTGCCTATAGGTTTACGTAGCCTCGCTTATCAAGCGGCCTGCGTGACTCGAAAGAATTTCTCCAGCGACAATAAAGATGCCACTGATCTCGATCTAAATCTACCTGATATTCTCCTCGTACATTCTGAAAAGTTTTCTCGTTGTTTCTATAGCCTATCGAAATGGAAATTATGGGGTGTCTGTATGGTACGTGGAAAGGTATTTTGTGGCTTTTACCGAGGGATTTTTTATCTTTGCTAACAGATAGTTACTTTGCGTTAGGAGATAACGCTCTTTGTTAGAAGATAAAGTACGAATTATAGGTACATTATTGTTTTCAACGCTGTTCTTTCTTTTTTTTTTTTTTTTTTTTTTTTAACTTTTTTTTTTTTTTTTTTTTTTTAAAAAAAAAAAAAAAAAAAAA
>NT_176452.1:1837395-1842111 GCF_000188095.3 Bombus impatiens
TGTTTTCAACGCTGTTCTTTTTTTTTTTTTTTTTTTTTTTTTTTTAAGCATTTTTCGATTCGATCGTAATTTTCTATCGTTAGCCAGATCTTTGAAATTGCTTCGAAAAATTGAAAACTTCAATTTGAACGTTTAATTTATCAACGTTCACGGTAATTTGAATTTCACATTGTAGAAAGGTCATTGACTCGTGTAACCCTAATGAGCATTAGATCGAAATGTCGAATAGCTTTAACGAGATAATAGATTGCCCGATATGTACAAGCCATTAATCGCTCGTGTTTCATTAACGCTGTCCAAAATTTAACATGAAAAACCATTTATAGCAAGTTTTTACTTCAACTCGCCGTGTTACCGAGTAATTAATCAAATATCCACGTACAATGATACTTCAGGCAGAAGCTTTGTAACAAAAAAAAAAGAGAAAGAGAGATAGAGAGAGAATCGTATACTTGGAAACTAAACTTTTTTAAAAATTATTAAACCGTTACTTACTATTATCTTTGCTATTTACTGCAAAAATAAATAAAGATAAATAAATAAAAAATTAAAAAAAAATAAATCCAGCATAAATTTCAAATCTTTCAAAAATCACGTATCTGTCTGTGGATAATGCATTTCCAACGACGATTCCGATTACCAAACAAAATTTCACGTAAATTGAAACCCTACAAATTTATTAGAATTTCCGAATCTCTACGGATCAACATTTTCAACATCGGCAGGAAAATGAAAAAGTCAGCGGTAAACGTGCCCTTTATAGCCCTCGTTTGTTGATTATGTCCTATTATTACATCATTACCATTAACGCGTACGACGCATCGAAACGATCATTTAATCGTTGCTGCGATTCGATCTGTCCAAATCCGACTACAATGGTTCGCAGGAAATATTATACGATCATTGAGAGAGAGAGAGAGAGGAAGAGAGAGTAACAACGTTATTCCATCGAATGCAACGTAATTTGATAATTCGCGGCTCGACTCGCTCAATGGCCAATAGCGTTAATGGATTATGTCACTGGTTATAGTAATTCGCTTCCGTCCACCGTACGGGTATCCTCTCTGCTCGCGCGTTTCCAGAAATCCGATATTAGGCCAGGGACCATTTAGTTTATTCGGAAGATACTGACGATCGTTCGAACTACGAGCGTGGCGATAATTATTAGCAACGCGATTCATAAAGTTTATTTGTCACGAGATTCGATCTCGAACTATGAAATTACGGAGAAAAATGAGGCTACGCGATCACGAAGATTAGGAAGACGAAACAAGTGGATTTTGCTCGTGATGTATCTGTCAAATTTACTCGAGCACTCGTTTATCCGACGTAATCTTTGTCAGAAACGCGTCTCGAAATAGCGAAATGGTAATTGGAAAGGGTAGAATGGAAAGTGAGAGACTCGCGTGTAACGTACGTGGAATTAATCATTTCGAATATGCGAGCGAAATTGCATGGCTGTTTCAAAGGGAAGTATTATCCGCGTCTATGTATTAGAATAATGAAACGGTATTATTGCATTAGATCCGAATGATCCTATTTCGAAGATACAATTGGATATTTTAGAGACACGCACGATGCGAGACTCGCGCGATCCAAAGATCACAACGTGTAAATGTTGCAATTTACTTGACTTCTTTGTCTCGTTACAATGCTAATAAGATTTCAAATGTTTCGTATAATACGCATAATAAATATATTCATAAAGGACTTGCACAAGCGTGCAAGTATTTTTGTAAACTTCTGCGTGTGTATTCGAAGCGTAGTAGGTTTCGAGGTGATTTTCAGAAATTGTTAGGACTGGCTGGAACAAGAGGACGCGGGAAGGGGGTGCAACAGAAGTTAATTCATAAGAGGTTCCTGGAGTACTCCTGTCATGCGCGTAGGATGGTCATCGTGGAGTTTTAGTCGGTAGGAGTCCGACACTACTCTGCTGTTACGCGATTATTAGAACAGCGGAGTGTCCACGAGGATTTCTCCATGTACAAAAAAAAAAAAAAGAAAAAAGGTTTCGAGGTGATTTAAAAATTGGTTATATTTTAACGAACGTATTGACATAAATGGTTTCGTTGAAAGCCTGGAGATTCATCGGATATCGTTGGAAGACCGCGTGTTCTATCTTCAACGAGAACGTGTACGAGAGGAGCTAGAGAAGAAACACCGGGCGAACGGAAAAATAAACGATTGGAACAAAGCGAGGGAAAGAGAAAGAAGGAAAGAAGAATAGAGAAAAAAGAAGGCTGGAACGTGACGACTGAAATAAATCGACGAAGGAAAGCGAGAGAGGAATCGAGATAGAAACGTGGACACGGTTGAAAGGAACTTTCACCGCGACCTTTCCTTCCTAACAAACTTTCTACTCCCTTTTTGGAAAATAGCCTCAGCCATTTTCAATGAAAGCGCGTGATATTGCCGGGACCTCGATGAAAATATTTTGAAAACAAAGCTGCGATGCGACAAATTCGCAAGAAACTAGTTCGCTATAAAAAAGAAACGGAAAGAAAGTGGTAAACCTTTTTTCCCCCCGTTTACGTGCATCGTTGCAAAGAATAATCGTTGATTTTTAACGAGGCAAAGTAAATGTTTATGAAATGAGATTGCAGGTAGAAAAAAATGTATGAAAGCAAGCGGACAAAGAACGAACGAGAAACAGCTATTGGAAAGGTAAATATGTAAATTACGAATGAAAAGAGGAACGATAACGATCTCGCAATGACGCGTGTCTTCTCCTTTTAGTTTTTTCGTTTATAAATATACTGAAACATTTAGTGTTCTAAACAGTTTTCTTTTATAGAAGAATATATAAGAAACGATTGTGTCGAAAAACTTTCAAATTGGATTTTGAAGACTTGGAAAAATGATATCGTATTATACTAATACGCAATATATTACAGTACACATACATACAATATATAAATAATATCATAATCGTATCATAAAAATTTTTGGTTGTATGACCATTTAATCGGGATAATTAATAGGTGAAAATTCGACAACTAGAAAATTTAAGACATTGGAATATCGTAACTTTGTACATCTATAGTTCATGAAAAAATATTTTATTTATTGAAAATTAAAAAATTAAAATTATTTAAAACAGTACGATCTTACATTCGTTCTAAATTCATAATAATCGAGCTATATTAATCGGAGATTTCGATATCATGTTGCGCATCGTGTTCGAGCTTTTCAGTTATTTTTACGAAGCTTCACGGGCCAAGTTCTCGGCATTCGAATGCAGTTTCGCCTTTATAAAATTATAAAACGCTTGTGCGCGTTTACGCACTCGGAACGAAAGTCATTTGCATGAAGAAGGAAACGTCGCTTGCTCGTGAACTCTTTTACGATTCACGGCTGACTGCAGTTCCCTTTTCGCGTTTCTTATTTCGTATTTATTCGCATGATTTGTGTCGCTAGGCTTTTTCCATGGAAAACCAGTCGTCGCATCGGTTTCTTTCAGTTTCTTCCAACTTTAAAACTCTACTTTTAATATGCAAATTCCGATCATTCGCCAATCGCTCCAATTTATTTATTTCGTTTGTTCGTTTAAAATATCCAAACGACGAGAACGTATTTAAAAGTTGCAAGTTTCGTGTTAATGAGAAATTGTTTGGTATAATATATTATCGTTTAAGAAATTGTTATTGAACGCCAGCAGATTTATTGCTATGTAGACGTTCACAGACAAACAAGAAGAATATTATGAAAAAGGTCTTATAGAGAACTTCATACGAAAAACTTTTCACAAGACTCGTATTCTTATATTCTTTTTATATTCTTCTCGGTGGAGACTCTTTAAGCCACTTTCTCAGTAGTATAAGACCGAATATGTCAGACTATGTACGTCGTTCTCGAAAAATCACGTTTAAGGGAATTGTATGTGGAAAACTTAAAAGATATATATTTTCATATATATTTCAATATCCTCTTGGATAATTCAATAATTAAATACAATATTTTTTCAATTAGTTTATAATTGTTATAGATCGTAATAAACAAAGCGATTAATATGCCTAAAGGTAATAGGAAAAATCCAGCGGAAGGATAAATCCGGATCAACTTCTATTTGTTTAATTAGCTGCGTTTTCTAATCCAATTCACTTTTTCATTACTCTGGTTAAACGAGTTTTATTAGTAATATGCGAGAAATTAGCAGGGCAAAACTTTCCGCTCTCCGTTTCGCCCGCAGGAAAATCTAGCGTCAGTTCCCTTATCAAAAATCTCTCTAAAAATAACGTGAAAAATTTCAAGCACAAGTTACACGTATGAAAGGAAAGAGAGAGAGAGACAGAGAGAGAGAAAAAGAAGATTTTCATCGTCGTGTTTCGCGCAACCATGTACAGCAACATGCTGAACACGATTTCAGAATTCGAATATTTTTTAGACTACGGGACAAATTTTATATCTCATCGATTATCGATATTAGAAATTCATTTCTCTCCACATGCCTGCCGAGGAAATCCCGCGTGCTAAAAAATCGCCAAAATATAATAAAATAATCCTGCGATCGTCCTTTTGGAAAATCGATGGGCATATCCGAATCGTTCGAAGAACTTGTCACGGTACAATGTCGCGTACATCGCGTGATAGAAGAAAAACAAAAGGACCAAAAAGAGAATTAACCCGATAATGATCTAAAGGCTTCTGCATTCGCGTAACCTTGTTCACCGATGCGAAAACTAAAGACACTCTAAAAAAAAAAAAAAAAAAAAAAAA
>NT_176452.1:1842466-1880103 GCF_000188095.3 Bombus impatiens
CTAAAAAAAAAAAAAAAAAATATAAAGGAACCGCTAATCCGGCCATTACTACAAACTCATTACTAACGGACAAAAAGGTTTCCAAAAGAAGACGGAATAACGTTGCAGAGAAAAAGAAAAGAAGAAAAAAGGAGGAAGGAAAGGAAAAGAAAATTAGAAACGAAGATCAAATAAGAGCTTGCAAGCATGTACTCGAATGCAGGCTTCTAAGAAGGTCATCGACCTTCGGAGGATTTTAAAGATGGAATTAGCGAAAAGGGGTAGGAGAGGCAGGACGAGAAGAGAGAAAAGAAAGACAGCGAGAAGAGAGGGATGTTGGAGAGGAAGAAGGGAAAAGACGATGGTTATCCGGTGGCATTTGTTTTTGGAGGGAAGCGAAAAAAGGGGGCGAGAAAGGGGCGAAAGGTAACGGGAAAGGGTGAAAGAGGAAGGAAAGCCCGTATTTGTGTTATCTCGTGAGAGGCAAAGGACGAAGGTGGAAAGGAGAAAACCCGCATTTCTGTTATCTAGAAAAAGGGGCACAAAATGGAACTACCTTAATACCTACTACGGACTTACGAAATTATTATCGTCTCTCTGGTTAAACGAGATGCTCCGCGTGATCGTGACCGTCCGAACTAGATCCGTAGATCCGCGCGGATTAAACTACTTGGACCTTCTTACTTTTTTCACCCTTCTGCCTTGCATCCCCGTTTTATTTTATAGGTCAGATAGTGGCCGTTAAGCGTGGATTTCGAATTCGCCGAAAATTCACCGCGCAGTAAATTGCAGCGGCAAACGCGACCACCCTTGCGTTTAAACTCCGACCTATTACTTACCCCTTCTGGTCGCTAGGTTTGCCAGGATTTCATTTTTCTAGCTAATTCGCTGGCTTCGTTTCTTCGATCGAATCGACAATTATTTCGTAGGAAAGAAGAAAAATAGGATTTTTTCGGGTTCAAATCGCACGATGGTAACGCATGGGGTAGATACGAAAACCCTTTTAACGATCTTGAAATATACGTCGCTTATTTAACATTCGTTGTTAATTAATCGAATTTGGCGTATAGATAGATAAATCTCGAAGCTGGTCGTTTTTAAATGTAATTGAAATATAATTGTTCGATTTAAATGAAATATATTTTTCACGTAATTTACATTCACCTGAATGTAGCATTTTATATGGGAGTTTGCATGGAAGTCTAAATATGCATAAAGCTAATGAAAAGCAATTATTTCTTAAAATATTCTTGATGCAAACGGATAGCATAATATCCTGTGTTAATTGCTACACTATCGTTTGCTCAAATTTTAAGCATCTTGTTTGAGTAAACGGAGCGAAGATCTATAACAAGATCGTGATATTTTACAAATAGATTACGATGATTTTAGTAAACTGTCTTTTACAATAAGATCTGCAAGCGTCAGATCGCACTGACGATACGGTTGGGACGTTAAAAATTACGCGCCGAGATGAATAGGAAAAAGTAAGGCGCGGAAAGAGTAGGAGATTTACATACATTATCCGCAGGTCGAGGAAAACGAAAGTGAGAAGACTTTGAGTGGAATAAAGGAGATACGGTGCAAAGAAGATTTCGAGCGGCAAAAGTTTGTTCTCGCGTTATCTGAAGAAGAAAAAGTATCGGGAAAAGAAAGGGGAACAGGAAAAAGGAAATGCTAACCAATGAAGGATGAACGACGAATTGCTAAACTTAAAAATTACAAACGATTG
Organism: Bombus impatiens; assembly: GCF_000188095.3. Lineage (NCBI taxonomy): Eukaryota > Metazoa > Arthropoda > Insecta > Hymenoptera > Apidae > Bombus > Bombus impatiens. Next base: position 1,844,178 of record NT_176452.1, read on the forward strand.
CACAAAAGATTATACTCGCTCGATTGTATTTAAGAATAAAGCAAGCGCGGCAGATTTGAATCAGAAGATCGAAGCGAACGACTAAGACGAAAAACTATTCGCAACTTTGAAAATACGAATTTTTCAACTTATTTGCATTGGAACTTTTTCCTCCATTCGAAGAATACTATCCATCTGTAAAATTTCAATCGCTTCTTTCTTACCATCCGGCGTAAACGATCAAATTTCTTCCGTTGAAAGCTACAGCCGACTCAATATCGATTAAAGAGTTCTTTCAGATATTGCTTTTGGAACATAAGCTAACGAAAGAGAATAAAATTCTATTTGCACGTGACAGTACTTTTAACATCTCGAGCCCTTCTTTCTTATCACTCTATACCGCAATCTTTCACGCATTAAAGTGAAAGTCGCGCTGGTCCTTCTGTCGATTTTCTTTTTCTCCCTTTTCTTTTTTCTTTTTCTTTTTGTCATGCGGCATTCGAGAGGAAGAGAGGACGCTCCGGCTCTTTACGATCCGGCCTCCGTTTAAGAAGATTAGGTTTACACGGATCTTAGTTTTACTTGAATTTACGAAATCGCATCCAGTAGAAGGTATCCACGGGGACCCCAGAATCGCCAGAGTTTTATGCGAGTTTAAAGCAGAAAGTCCAGGGGTTCCTGATACTTCCAGCTAGAAAGAGGCAGAGAGAGAGAGAGAGAGAGAGAGAGAGAGAGGAAAGAAGAAGACGAAAAGAAACGAGGACGATTGTTTTCGCTACATTTGTTTCGCGAATGTACACGGAAGGAGGGGGGAAAAATACGGTGGAGAAAACGCGTATATACGTGTGCTCGTTCGTTTGGAACAGATCGAAAAGTGTAAGCGGTTCTTAATGCTTCGTAGTAGCAGCTCGCTGTTTGTAGAATTCTTAATTCTCTACGAAATTGCACAACTTTTGTCTCGGTGCAATAAACCAAAGTTTTGCCCGTTCTATGTAAATTTATACTGAAAAAGAGAGAGACAGAGAGTACTGAACATAATAAGTTTGTAAACTTTTCAGAAAGTAGAGAGCAGTTTGAACAACGAGCTGCATTGTTTAAGAAAAAAGCAGCCACCCGTTTGGACAACGTGTAATCTTTCCGACCGTTTAGCTGTACAATATTTTTCTTCCCCTCTTTTTCTTCCGAAGCTACTCGCTTCTAACTCGTATCGTCCCTTACAGAAGACTACGATAGTTTGGGCTGCATTCAAGTTACGTTACTTCGTTTCCGAGTGTTCGTGTTTGATAAAATAATCGAGAATTATTATAATTTATCGATTATAACACGTTATTGTGATTAGTTCGCGTTAAACAACCATCGTTTCCTGTTTAATCGTCTGTTTGATCCATTTATCGTAAATAAACTAATTGTAGTAAAGATTCTACAATATTCGATCGTGTCCTCTTAAATACCACGGAGGTATATAACGAAACCTCTACGACCCAGAGATCAGGGAAGAAGGTTCTCCTATCTCCACTATCGAACAAGTTTATTTTACCAACTTTTATATCTCTGCCATGAGCATCAATTTCACCAATTGCTACCGAATGAAACTTTGAAGGAAAGCCAAACAGTCGTCAAAGAACTCGCGACTGTGTCAACATCAATCCGCAACGTTTACGAACCAAACGGTGTTTCAAAGTATTCCCGCGAAGCGACTGTTTAAAAAAATTGCATCGGCAATTTGCGCGAGCAAAGTACGTCCAAGGCGATTGGGATTTTAGAGAAATTTAAGGAGAGAAGTCGACGTGGCACGGAACTTGCGGCGCGCGATTCCAGCTTCCCGCTGACACGGGTCTGACTCGTTGATTTTGCATAATTCAGGAGGCAAGCTAGGACCCTGCGGTTTACCCTCTGTTATTCCAACCTTATCTTATCCCGTCTTCGGGCTTCCGTTCATCTCACGATATCAGATTTGCGCGAGGCTTCCGGTTCGAAGACCGTAAAGTCTAAACTCTGGTTCCATGCGAACTTCTCGCGTGAAAAATCGTCCTCCTACGAGAATGGAAACTAGAGACGCCATTCTGCCGAATTATCGAACTTTGAGCGTGTTCCGGTCGCTGCTAAGCTTCGTCGAATCGGGAAGCCGCAAAGCGTGTAATTTCTTCGATGATCGAACGAAAAGCAAGAGTCTGAAACGCATTAGCGCGTTTTGGGAGAAAGTAGCTTTCGATCATCCGGCCATTGACGATTTTTCTATTCTTCTGTGCAAAATCCCGGGCGAAATTTATAACGCGTACGGGTTTGTCATTAGGAGACTTTTAACGCGATACAACGATACGTTGAAATAAGTTGGAGGAAGAGGAAATATTTCTTTTCCTTTGGGTTTAACGTCGCATCGATAATAAGGTCGTTATCGATACCCCATTAGGGTAATGGCACATTTGTTCTCCGCAGCTTGCCGCTGTTACATCTCGTAGCATACTTCTGTTTCTTCTAACGTGTTACGTTTTGTACTACGTTCAATTATCTTATTTATATTACATATCGTAACGTGGTTCTGGAATGTCAAAGCCGTGCTTGGGCGAAGTCTGTATTTTCGTGTCTACGTTTCGAATCTTCTGCACTCGGACAGCAAGGTGATTCGTCGAACCCGTTTTCGTCGATTAACTTACATGTAACTCAGGAACAGAGTGGCTCATCAACCGAAATCAACCGAATATGTGCTGCAAACTGCAAGCTCAATTTACGTAATTGAAAACTGGCAGTTCTCTTTTATCATATTTCGTAACATTATCGAACAGCGAAAGGCATAATACGATTCCTACAATAGCGGAAAGCTTTCAAGCGAATACAGCTACGCTTTTCCAGCAGACGAAAACGATTCTCCAAACTTCGGTCGGAGTGCGGCTCGATACGCGCCACCGACCCCGAACGTCCGGTTAAGAGTTGGACTAAAAAAAATTTCGTGATTGCGCAAGCTGATCTCGTCGAGGTTACATTAGTGCGTTACGTGACGAACTTGCGTGATTTCGTGGAAAAACTTTCGGCTGCAAGAACGCACCGGGAACTCGCAAACGGGCTGTGAGAAGGACGAGGAAAGACGAAGACACGAAGGAAGAAAGAAGGAACGAGAGAGACAATGAGAGGAGAAAGAGAGAAGAAGAACGGAGACTCGTAGTTTCAGCCAGCGGAAAAAATAAAGTCGGAACAGCCGTGGGGAAAATTGACTACTTCGTCGAGATTTTAGACGATTGGCACCCCTGCAGCTTTCGTATTACCCGGGGAAAATAGCGGCTGTTCTAAAGAGAGGAATTAAGCTGGCGAGTTTTCGCGTCGAAACTTTTTACCTCTCTTTGCTTGCCCCCACCTCCTCCGCTTCTTCTGCGAATTCTTCCTTCCTCGATCGTAGATCAACATCAGGCTACACTGATTTTTCTTTTTCTCGCTCCTTTTCAGCTATATGCTTCCCTTCGCCCTTTTCGTTTTGATTCCTCGCCTCGAGAAGAAGCTATTGCGCGAGAAACGCGCTGACTGGCGTTATAAGCTTCTTTTAACTCTTGTTGTTTATTCCACGAATCTTTTTTTTTTCTTTTTTTTTTTTTCTTTCTTTTTGCTATTTCCGCTTCGTCCTTTTCTTCCTGTACAGAGGTTCTCAGTCGGTATCTTGCGAGATTATCGTTCCACGGAGCAAGATATTTCGACGAAGAAGATATCGCTTTAACGCGTACTTTTAATTTAGAAAATTGCCTCCTTTCGCGAGAACAAGCAGTGTCCTGGAATTGATTATATCTCGCTATGCGACGAGGAATTTTCGTTAAAGGCTGCATTTGCTTCCGTCGTACGCGATACTTGTCGCTATGGTTCGTCATAAGATTATTGTTCGAAGCTCCGGCTATCGAGTGGAAAGAGATTTTATACGGCGTTTGTTTAGAAATTTATTTCCTTTTGCAACGCTGTGTTTTCAAGTTGACTGTTCACCTCGCCAACTGAAATTTCAAACAGTTTTCGATCGAAAATTTGTTTTCTTTTGTTGCGCAGTGTCTCTCGATCGCGTAGTTACTCTTTCACAAAGTTATTTCGCTTTGTACCACGTTGAAAGAAATTTTATACGATTTTCCTTTAGAAATTTAAGTTCTTTCGTAATATAGTATTCTTAAATCGATTACTGTCCCGAGTTATCTCACTTTGTATCCTTCGAACAGAAATTTCCCATTATTTTACTAACAAAAATCTTCTTTCCCCTGAAATATTTCGCAATCGTTCGACTGTCGTTATTATCGTAAATCTATGTTTCTTTAATAGTATAGTAACTATCATTTATCTATAACTATCAGATAGATCGCTATTCCAAGTTACTTCGTAAAGGTCGAAGTGCAATTTTGCACAAAAGTTTCAAAATAGAAAAGAAGAGAAAATTGATCGTTGTTGAAAATGACAACGTGAGTTCGTGCTCGTCATCCATATGCAAATGCGTTAGTTACAAGAAATAGTAACTAGAAAATAGTCCTAGTTACGATCGATAGATTTAATCGATAGGCTCAAGATGCTTTTTTGTTTTTATCCCTAGTTTTTGTAAGCGCGTGCAATAAAGATTTTTTTGGCTCGGAACAGAAGATTTATCCACTCAATGAAACAATAACTATTACGATCCTACCCCTGAGTACAGAAATAACAGCGATCGTATTTTATAATACAACGTTTCTCGATCATGTCGTCACTTTGTTGCAACAAGTTAATTCGAACGAAGAGTGGCGGAGTCTGTTTCGAACGAAGCAAGCGCGAACACGAAAATGCTAGGGAAAAATTTGTAAGCAAAGTTCTTCCCCTGCAGATGCGAGAATACGAGACTGGAAGGGAAAAAATTGTAACGTGGAGGGGATGCTATCTAAAGGTGGGATCAAATTTATATTTATTTCTGCCTCGTTTTCGCGGCTAGAACTGAACAAATGGCGGCAATATTTCAAAGGTAATTTGCCGAGGGAGAAGGAAAAGAGGAAAAAACAGTGCGCCGGCTACCGCGATATAAATCGAAATTTGAATTCGGATAGTTATCATTATATTGGACTTTTAATTAATTTTCGATCATCGGATACGGATTTACCGAATTTGTATTCTACGTATGTCCCGTGGTTTCCGTTATGTAAATTTTATTTCATCTTTCTCTGTGGCGACAGAAAGCTTTTTAAGACTCGGAGCTTCGTTAACGATGATTCTCTTAATCAAGGCACTTCCAAATTGTTAATATTTATGTTTATTAATCAAATGCTTAGCGCGATCGTAATTATTTTTAGTTCGACGAGATCGTTCGTTCCATTGGTATTATTTAATTTAATATTGTGAAAAATATATAAATGAAAATTAATATATATATATACTATGTAAGTACGTATAATAAAATTTCAAACTGTTTCGCATTACGAGTAAGATATTTTAAAGAGAAGAAATGGAAAGAATCTCGACCTGTGTGGTTCTCAATGGACTCGAAAAGTTTGTCTATCTTTAAACAAAAGTCTTCGGCCACCAAATTTTTCGTTGAACCGTCTCGCTCGATTTTACTCCAGGGCAACCTTTAAACTCGCCAAGTTTTAACATTTTCTTCGTCTCTGTGAATTTCGAGGGCTCGTGCGAAAGAAGAAGAGAAAAAGAGCTATTGACGCGACGTCACATTCAACAAGTTGCGAGGAAACTGGGACGATACTCTCGCGGAATGAAATGTCTTATAAAATCTCCGATAGAATAAAATAGTCGCATCGAACGACACTTGCTTGAAAATAACGCGTAGTTATAACAACGTTGGCATGTATTAGGTCGTCCGAAAAGTTTCTTTCGTTTTATAAGAAAATTGTGGATGCACAACATTTTCCGTTTTATATTTTATCGAATTACGTACGATCCATTTTGTTTTATTAAGATAAAAATCACAACGTTTGACAGATTAGATTTCACGTTTGTATTATATAAAAAAGCCTCTTTGTAAAAGACGCGTCTGCAAAAGAAAGACACTTTACTATACGAATACAGCTTTCAGAAGGACGCCAACGTTTAACGTAATATTCGTGCAATTGAAAAAACAAACGAGTTTCATTATCTACGGTATACGCAAAATCAAACAACCTCTGTATAATTTTAATTACAAGATTGAATATTAGCGATATTCGACGAACAATAGCCATAAAACGAATATTAAAGTTCAATTAGTCGATTTACGTTACCTTAAACGATTCGAGTTGACGATTAGATTAAATCTAAATAATCTAAACGTATTAATATCGAATTTACTTGGTTTCATGGAAACGATTGCGTTAGAGTTGTAACTAAGCAATATGCATTCGATCGTAAAGCCACGTGTTTAACAGTTTCAAGCACGAAGATCGTTATATTTGATTAACACCAGGCAAGGTATTCCACGAATCCCTATACAAACTCTAGTGCTAATTAATAATTTCGTGATTGTTTCGTTTCAATCAATTCCAGCTACAACGGATCAAAATAAATATTTTTAACTGTAACAAATTACTTCCAAAATATGTTACGTTACGTTCGTTAACTTCGAATTCATTCTGCCTACTTGTAAGATTCTAACTACAAAGATTCTAACTAGTTTTTCTGAGCTACTTTTACCTTTATGCAGCCATGCACTGCTAACTTTTAAGGGAACCAACTCGCACGCGTATGTATGTACATGTACATTCAAGTACTTGGAGTTGGATTATTTAATCCTCGTAAGTATGTGCGCATATCTAAGATTCTCATTTTCCAAACATTATACTTATCTCTCTCTCTCTCTCTCTTTCTCTCTTTCTCTCGTGAAAATTCTCTGGGTAAACTTTCTTTTTCCACGTAAAATGAAACGTCTACTGCACTAGAAACGCTCCCTTAAGAGCCGTTCCAATTGCCTTTGAATCTCCTTTATGAGAAGCTCGGTGTTCAATTGCGCGTCTAACTCGCGAGAGATTGCGTTCTCCAGAAAATAATCTAATACGTTCGCTTTCTTACGTACGTGTAAGGTGTGAAACTTCTTAAGTTTCTCGCGGTGCAACCGTATGATTTCAGTTGCACAGCAATTTCACATTGAAATACAGTTTGTCGTTCTTCGGAAACATGTTACGACACAGAAAACAAATTCATCGAGATTGTTGGCAAAATTAATCTCGAGGTTTTTCTTCTTCCGTTCGAAACCATAAAATAAAAATCTAGTTGCTTGTTAAAACGAGAGGGAAATTTGACCATATAGAAATTCCAGGACTTTACCAGAACGAACTGTTTCTAAAAACAGAGAAGAATTATCGCTCGAAATCGTCTACAAAATCCATCAAAATTCTCCGGTTCAACGTTAAAGTCTTCTTTTAGAACGTTGAAAATTTTCTTAAAAAATCCAGAAAACTTGCAAACGAAATTGCGATCGCAGCGTAAAAAGAACGAGACGCTGTTAGAAAAACGGACGAATGACTGGTGGAAATTGTCCGTAAGCTTCGTCGAAATTCTTCCGCTTAATGTCAAAGTCTTTTGCCAAACGTTAAACATCATTTTCCTCATTAACGCAACAGTTAACGACGCGATCGAAGCGGTAACAATTCAGCGTTTAAAACGAAACAGAACCAAAAAATACGAAAAAATAGATTGGTCGAGATCGTTCGTAAAAGTCATCGAAATTAACGTCTCCTTTTACAACGTTACACATCATTTTACCGAGTAAACCAAGACCGAGGATTCGAACCTACAAATTCGAGCATCGTAAGAGGAATTACGAACGAAACTCTACTCTGTGTATATGGATACGCGAGGGAATAATCGAAATTGTCGGTAAAACTCGTCAAAACGGATCGATCGAAATCCAATCAATCTATCGTGGCCAGTTCTTGCGCGTGATACCCGATCGTAGCGGCATCGCACAAACCGGTGCATATTTCTTCGAATGGCGCGTAGTTAAGCCGTGCCCACCCGCGCCGCGAGTGTTCCCTTCAACTACACAGGATTTGCGCGATCCTCGACAATCGATTATACTCTAGCAGCGGTGAAATTTGTAGCGGCGGCACAGATGAAAATTTACGCCGATTCACGGTAGCTGCGCGTCCTTGTCGAGCGCAAAAACGTCAATGGGGGCCAACGTAAATTCTGACCACGCCGTTTGCTCCATGTTGCAAAGGTTTAATCGATAAACCTCGTTATATCGCACCCTAAATCCTTTTCTAGCAGCGGTTAAACCATAGAGCATGCATTAATATATTAGGATCTCGCGAGGAAAGTAGTTGAACAGGAATTTTGAATTTTCCAAACTGTTGCGTGTTTGATTTTAAAAAGAAGCGAAACGTAATTTTTTTGGAGCGGGACCAGCTTACAATTAACGCGTGCTTTTTACAGCGGAGACTCAATGGATATAGATTTTTTCCCTTTTGAATTATTTAATTTAATTTAATTTACGATACGTAATTTTTTAAATGGAACCATTTGTTCAATTAGCATACGTATTGCGTGGGTCGTCGCTGGAAACGCCTGGAATATTTTCCTTTGAATGGGCAGCGGAAAGTATTTAACGATCATATCGTTATAAAATTCCACGAATCGGATAGTATGCTTTCTCGTTTATTTAAATATTCGATAAACATCTTTTTGGAGAGGAAAAAAGAGGAATTTTTTCTAGAGTTGATAACTTTTATCCGACAGGAATTTGGTTGCCGGACTTTCGAGAATTTTCTCTGGTCTTAAGAACTCTTCCGGACTTTGAAGCACCTTTTAGAACTTTGAACTTCGTAACATTGAAACTGCGAATCCCACTCTTCCGTGCAAATCACAATCGAATTGCAGCTATCAAAATATAGTTCCCTTATATATAGAAAATTTCAAACGTATAACTTAGATTTCTGCTGTAGTTCTCATTTTCTTCTCTACGAATTTGCTTGAACAAATCTTCCATCTCAAACTTTCGTGATTTTACTTTCAAAACAAAAATATACAAAAAGATCTATAAAAAGCGTTTTTGTTGTTATTTCTGTATTTAGATGTAGCATCACAATAGCTATTATTTTATTCTTTGGATAAATCTATCACACCGTTCTCACCTTTATACACTTTCTTACACGGATTAGGCATAAAAACAGAAGAATATCTTAAATCTATCGATTATATCTAGAACTATCTTCTAGTTATTATTTATTGTAACTAGCGCGTCTGCATATGGATGGCGAGCGCGAACTCAGGTTGTCATTTTCAACAGTTTTAAGTTACGTAACACGAATACGATCTTTCCACATTAGCAAGCCGATACAAGATACGTCACGCGATTGTCGTAAAGCAGTTTCAGAAATGAAAACCGCAGGACCCTTCGCGTCGTTCGACTTTCTCCAAAATTCGACAAAGATCGTGAAATCTCTGCGTGGTTGAAACATTAAACAGAGAAACTCGGAAAGCGGAGAGCAGCGCGGAGTAAAAAAAAAAAAAAGAAAAAGAAAAAAACGAGCGGCGACAAGTAGAACTGATCGGCGATTCGAGCCGTCGCGACGGCGGTGAAAATAACGGAAAGTTGCTAACGAGGATTCAGAGAGAGAGCTTTCATTATTGCCTGTGCATCGACGTTTTTCCTGCACCGCCAGCAGTCACCATCGTCCCCAAGAAATCCTTATCTAGGACTGTTCATCCCCTTGGAGCTTCGTAAATTTTCTGATTCGTGTTCTCCCACCAAAACCAGGAAATATCGTTCAAGAACCGCGTTAAGCCAAAGGATATCGAAGTTCCTCAGAGGGTTTCGCTATTCTCGGTATTTTTTTATCTTCTAACCTGGGTTGGCCGGTAGGTCGCTGATCGAGGCTAAAAGGTCTCCAGATTGCCATGGACCTTCGTTTTCTTGCTACCTTTTCGCCAGCCACTAGCGAGGGATTCCTCGTTTCCTTGATTTTCTTACGACCGCGATGCCTTCCTCTATATATCCTTTAATCCTGAACTTTCGCCCTCTCCAACTCTAACTGTCTTTGCTCGCTCCCTTTTCACTGTTTCCCTATTTTCTTGAACAGTGATTCGAAGTGTGATTGGACGGTTACGTCGCGAAGATTATAACGCACGATTCAAGGGTGGCTAAAGCGATAATTACGTGGCAGCGAATTTTACAATCGCTGGAAGCGGAAATTTGAATAGACAATTTTGAGAATCATGTAACTGTAGTGGCTAATTTTGGTAATGGTAAAGGTGGTCTTCGCGATGGAGTAAAGTTCAGAGGTGGTAATCATAGTGGAAAATTTTGGAAATTACGGATGGTGGTGACTTGTATAAGACAACGATGTATCGAACGTTATCTGCATGAGAATATATCGAGTCTTTTAGTTTGTTCGCTCAACGATATAAAGATCATAGTTGTTACAATTATACTTACAGGGTATCTATATAATTGAAACTAGAGAAATAAAAATATTAACTGAAAGAATATAATGAAATTTGTCACATGTAAAATATTTGTTTTTTTTTTCTTTTTTCTTTTCTCTTTGTTTAAATACAATACCGCCAATAAAATTGTTGTAACGAAAATGTCGTGAATTCAGTGCACAAATGAATTTTATGTAAAATATTTCGTTTTGAAACGAACACCGAATGTCACAAGATATTTTTAACGTTAACATCGGTAATACTAAAAATTGGTTCACTGTATAACCGCAAAAACAGAAGGTGAAATCATTGTGTGATATTTTCAATTGAAATTGTAAAAACATTTCTCCGTTATCTTTCGGCAACAATATATTTATGTCCCTCGCTTAAAAATGATATTCAGATTATCAGGTGTTTGTCTTCGTTGAAACGCGAAATAACACACGAACGTACCAACACATTGTACAAAGTTGTGCTCGTATTATCTTTATACCGATAATTATCATATAAGGATAATCTTACAAGTCGGATTACAGCGTAATTTTTTACGATGGTTCTCTTATCTCGCGTAATCTATTCTCCCTTTGGTTGTTTCTGTTTCGACTTTTATCTTTACTTCCATCTTTATGTTACGTTAAAACGAAACGAATGCTCCCACGTGCGTTAAAACGAAATAAGGCTTTGTAAGAAAAAAAAAAAAAAAAAAAAATGGGAGAGGCGGAACATTTAACCTTGGAATGTTTGAGTTTCACTCGTGAATTCATTAAAAATATTTCTCCGTATAGGATACTTTTATATTTATCGTATTCCTATATCTCTATATAATATCTTTTTCTATCATATGTTCAGCTTACTGTATCTTAATAATTACAGAACTTATAATCCGAAACACAGATACAAAATAAAGAATTTCTCGTTCAAACAAGATCATATTAGGAGCGTGATAAAAGTTTAGCCTATGAGACAAAAGATATTACTTAATTTCAAAGAGCAATCAAAAGCATCAATCTAGCTGTAAAATTACTTTAGGTCGTTTTCAATGTAGCCAACTGATCTCTATATGAATGAAAAGTACGATATTTTTCACTACAACCACATACTCTTTTCTTATTTTAAATAGCTCTTTTTTATTACAAAAAATTTAATCATTTTCACTGATAAACTAATTAAAGAAAATCGAAACGGACATTTATATTTATTATTGTACTATATGAAGCATACGAAGATCCTAAGATTTTAGAGGTAACAAGACAGAAGATGCGTGGACGTGAAAACTTCGCAAGAAACAGTTTCCAATTAACGTCATTCCGTGGTACCGGCGGAAATAGTGAAAGAACGGTCTAACCTCGTTTGCCCGACAAACAGTTGTAAGTGTACAATGGTTCCATCAGTTTTCGGATGACACAAGAAGCGAGAAACCACGTTTCACCCTCGGTATCAATAATTGTCCGGATGTTCTCGCTAATGAAGCGGGACTTCGACTTAATGACCGTGCTTAATTGGCAAAACTTTCAAGGATCCGTTCTTCCTACGAAGCAAGAACGTGCCACTATCTGTGACCTCCCCTATACAGAAACTGTGTTTCTGGCTGACGCAGCTAAGGGAGCAATCCAAACTCTTACTCCCCCCTTTATCTTACTTCGCCGAATATCCATCGAACTCTCCCTTCGTCCAAATAGAGAATCGTTCACGTTCGACCTTTTATCGCAGGGAAGATGCGAAAAGTTGACACAAAGTAAAATTGTTCCGTGAAATATCATTTCGGAAAGTAAATCCGAACATATCTCGTCCTTTACAGGCTATTTGTACGATTCGAGCTGCGAACGAAGTATGTTCGTCTGAGCGAAGGTGGCGACGAATTTTTAACAATTACGAACTAGCAGCAATTAGATCGTCATAATAGAAACGTGCAACGACGAAACCAACGAAATCGTAAATTCCCTTCTGCTCGAAATATCTCAACTTCCACGAAAATTACGATCTAAGATCTTGCGAACTTACGATGTTCGACGCAAGAAAAACGAAACGTCCAATTGCTGTTTGTACGAAATGTACATTGACAAGAAAAGAAGAATAATAAATTGGACTGTTTTTTTTAACCGATGTTAATTACAACGAATATTCAGAAAATCTCTCGTTCATTCTTATTTAATTACGGACGATCGTAATCTTACTCTTCCCTCGATACGACGAAATCTTCGAAAATCAGGGAAACAGGAGAAAGGAAGTTTGAAGAAATTGACAGAAAAATGAATTTGCTGTTGGCAAATGTTATCGTCGTTCTTCGATGGCGGCTCGTCTTAATTGGGAAAACTTCGCAAGAGATATTCTTCCCCCGGGGAGACAAGAAGTTCGCTATCTACGCGTTCTTCCTGCTGGTTCCCTGTGGAAGATCTAGCTCGGTCGGTTCCTACGCTTTCACCCCTCCGACGGTTGGTATTCTTGCGGTGGCGGCGATCACGGTAAGGGTGGCAAAACGTGGCTGGCGTTATCCGATATTCTCTCTGTGGCTGGTCCATGATCTCGGAACGAGGGTATCGTAGGATCAAACGAGGTGCACCAGGGTATATCGAGCCACGGTTCGCCGCTCACCGGTTTCCGGAAGCTTATTGGAGCCACGTAGTTTACACTGTAGGAGGCAGGAAGCGACAGAGGGAGATACGAAGAGGGAGAAGCTAGCTCCGCTTCGCGTCCACCAGTTTCCTTCTACACAGATGCTCCGAATAGCGGGGGCCACCTCTTCTTGAATTATGGTTGCACGTGTATCCATACGCTTATCTAATATTACCTACCAACTATTATTATTCTTGTTATTATCGTCATTAGCGTCCGAAGAGTATCGACGCTCTCGTAAAACCGCGATTTTTCGCGTTTATCTTGTCGTCGCAGAGCCTACGGATAGTGGAACGATCATTTTCCTGATTTATTAAATTTCCTTGGTTCAAGCAGAGATTAAGGAAATCGACTTGTATAATGTTAATACGCGGGGAGGAGGGAAAGTGGAATAAGAAGGTACATTTCGCAGCGCGGATATAAATATGGATATAAGATCGTGGTAGACGTGTAATAAATGCTATCCAGCTAGTAGAATATTCATTAACTCGAGCGAACTCACCGGTGAATTTCTTAAATCTGTATTGATTATTTGATATCTTTGATCTTTCATAACTTCCATCACTGTTATTTATTAAAATTTGTCCATCGATCTGAACGACATTATCAAGCGAAATATTATGTTGTCGGAAAAGTGTCTTTCTTTCGCAAACGTACTTTTTTTATTATTTCCTCATAAAACGAAAGAAACTTTTTGGGCAAGCTGATAGATCGAACGCTTTGCCCAAATCGTCATTCTGAACAGGTAACGTAATTAAGGTTATTTATTTCAAATATTCAGTACCATTTTTAAATAATTTCATTAAAGCGAAATTTTATATTTCCTGATATTTGTTGATTAACTTTCTGCGCATATCCGTACGTACAATTCCTAAAAAGAAAAAGAAAGTAGAAAATATTTGGTAAGAATCTACTCGACTTATACTCGGCGAACTTTATATCGTTCGTTTGTGGAATTTTAGCTCGCGACTCTATCGAAGAAACGTTTAGCAGCTGTACGACGAATTTTAACCGCAGTTCTCAAAAGTTCGTCCGCGACAGAAGACGATTTATGTTACAATGACATTGATACCCCGCTGGGGGTAGCCACCCACATGATAATCAAACAGCCAAAAAATTCTACCAAATGTCCAAATTGGACAAATCGTGAATGTAAACAACTAAATAAAAAAAAAAAAAAAAAACAATGACATTGATATTACCTATGAGAAAAGCACATTCGTCGTACGTCCGTATCAAAAGATACCTTGTGCGATAGAAACTCGGTTTACGCAGCCTCCTATTTCTCTTCTTATCTCTGGTGGTTTGCTCCCGGCGCGTAGTTACTGCGCTACGTAATATAAATGAGCTTTCGTAAACCGGAAACTGTTGTTAAGTGGCGCGAACAACAGTTTTCAATATTAACGCCTCAAATAAATTGCCAGCGAGACGAGTGTAAACGTACATTCGAAAGTCGCGTCTAATAACGTCCAAACGCAGTTTCTCCGGAAAGATGAATTTCTGTAGATACTTGTGCATGAACGTAACATACAATGTACTTGTACGGCGCTGCGTCTCGTGTTCCTCGTGGTATGCCTCGCGAAATATCAAATCGTGCAAGGTCACGTACATGCAAATGCTAAGTATATTGAAGTTCGCGGTTCATTTTTGAAATTTATCAACGATATTGGACCTGCTGGCGTTCGACGATCAGCCAGATCAATCACTTACGATTCGTTACCACGTAGGTTTCTTTTATTTTGCGTTTAACAATTTTCCCGCGATCAGAAGCAAATATAAAAAAAATTATCGAAAGTTTTAGATCGATCAAAGTAGTTGAAAGATCAAAGTAATCGTCGCGAGTGTGGTTTGCGCATTGTATTTATTAAAGGCACATCGATCGATACAGTTTCATTTTCCATTTGGTACGAATTGCGGTATTTTCTAAACGTGATACATGATACGTACGCTATAGCGTGAAATACAGAGGACGCGGTGAGTAGGAGAAAGGATAATAGTTGTCTCTTAAGAATTTCAAAGGAAAAAGTAGAGAAGAAGGGAAAGGATATGCAACACGTCCGCAAGATAAAGATACCAAGAAGTAAATTGCTATCTAAGGAAGAAAAGGGATGAAACGAGAAAACGGATGACAATAACGCGCGAGTTAAGGCGTCGTAAAGTTAAGACAAATGTAAAGCAAATGCAAATTATGTGCTCGTCTGCGTGAGAATAACCGATACGATATTCATTTGTGATGTAAGAAATAAAACACGTTAAACGATTCTGGCACGTCGATCAATTTTCATCGAGAATCTGCTTCGTTCCGCGTCAGATTTCGCGTTGTTCTCCTAATCTAATCGCCGTGTTATCCATTTAATGGTCCGCGTTCCTCCTCCGCGGCAGTAAACTCTTTAATCGCTCGAACCTTTTCTTGTTCGCTCTTCTTCCTGTTTATGCCGTTTTTAAGTTGCCAGGAAGACGCGAAGGAACAAATAGAGAAGGAAGCGACGAAGGAAGCCGAAAGAGGGATGAAAGAAACGATTCGTTCGGGAGAAAAGGAGAACAACGTAGAGGCAAGGTTCGTGGCGTACTAACTCAGGCACCTTAATTAGACGGACGTCGAGCAAAAGAGATGGAGAAAAAAGAAGAGGACAACGAGATGAAAAAAGGACCAAGATCTCCTAGGAACTGACTTATACTCCCTTTATCCTTTTTTCTTTCGTCGACATCGGCTGGAATGTCGCTCAATAAAAACGACATCGATTTTCTCTGCTTGCAGCGACGAAAAAAATATGCCGAAGAACGAGATGGGAGACACGTCGCGAGGAAGAGAGAAAGACAGAGGCTTCCAACGCGAAGATTGGGAACTTCCGCGTTTTCATGGTCCAATTGCGTGTTCCAAGTGTTAGAGAAGGCGCACGTACTCGATGCAACGTATTTTTGACTTTTATGAGATGGTTCGACGTGGAGGGTTTACCAATTCGTGGGATCAAGCTGTTTGTCTGTTATTATCGATGCTTCGTTTCTTTTTCTATTCTTTTCTTCCCCTTTTTTTTTCTTGCCTCCTTCGAGCACGTTTCCTCTCTGCGTGCAAGTATTTAGAGGAGAATTTGTACAGAGAATAGCATTTAAAGAATCTATTTTTGAAAAATTAATCTGCCACGTATAATTTTAAATTATTCGTCAACTATTAAACGTACACTGTTGCACAGGCAGGATCATTACGCTGCTTGTACATTCGTTTTTATTTCTATTTCTGCTTCTGCTTTTGTAAGGAGAATGTTTAACTTTTGTTCTTCTTGTATATTGTATTTTTACGTCGTTAATTTTTAATCCTACGACGAAATTTTCCTCCGTAAACGGACTTTTGCTTTTCAAAATAAGACAGTCTCTTCTTATAAATATGTTAATTAATGCACGCTGCGTTCGTACCGTGTGTAAGCTCACAATACGTATATTCCGGTTTAAAAATATTCAAACGCGATCATTTCTTGTCGCAATATCTTTCGCTCAACTAGACGCGCAAACAGCAACCAACTAGCCGTTTCATCTCCAACATGTGCAGTCATTAAAAAAAAAAAAAAAAGGAACGCAAAGCAAAGAATTAATTCGAGCTTCGCGTAATCCTCTAGCGAGGCATCTCTTACGAAGTAACTTCGGTTGCAACTTCTGTGCTTACACTTGTTAGCTTAATTAATACGCTTAAGCGACAAACGTTTAAAAAGCACCGATGAGTCTACGTTGGTTCGTAGGTGACACGGCTTTCTGAATTTTAAATAATCCGCATGATGTACTTACATACGTCCGTAATTGGAATTGCAAGAGTCGCGAGCATTCCTCGTGCTCTCTGCTGATGTCTACGTTTCAACGAATATAAAAAGTGTTAAAAAAAAAAAAAAAAATGTAAAATTACACGTATTAGAATTTTCTCATAAAAGCTATAAATTACAAAATTTGTATCTTAGAGAAACAGGATAATCCCCCGTTATAGATACGCGCGTGAATACGTTTCACGTACGAAAATAATAACATTCGACGCGCTGTTTTAGGAAAGCGCGAATGAATTTACTATTCAACCGAATACTACGAAGTACGAAGATATAATAACCGGTTTTGCGAATTCTAAATAAGGTCCACTATCCGCGAAGCGTCATAGACGCGAATTAGATGCTAGCGTTAAGTACGTTTTCATACAGTGTGGTCATTGTGAAGTAATCTGCGACAGTACACGAAATTCGCAGCGAAGCGTCTTCGTCGTTACGCGTTTTCGTCATGGCGACTGGCGTTAACGTTGTCGGTAACGAGACGTACGTTGCAGCTGTAAACGAACGTAGCGACATAGGATGAACGCGACTTCCTCGTCGCCAGCGACATTTTAATAACGAGACGAAACGTATCTTACCGTACGCCGTATCGTCGCTTCAAATAAACATACGCTTACGCCAACTTCTATGAAGTTTCTTCTACGAAGCGACGGTTCGTGGACAGTGGGCCTTATACTGTAATTGTTAACACTTGTCTTCATACGTCGTACGTAATAAGAAGAGAGAAGAAGAAAATGCAGTGGCATAGACGCAGACAGCCAGGCGGCTAAGATTAAGAGAGAGAGAGAGAGAGAGAGAGAGGGCAAAGGTAAGGAGAAAAAGCGGAGATGGTAAACCAGTTCGGCGGTTGTCCACGTGCCAACCGCGTCTGCTTCTGTCACTCGCCACAAACGTATCGTCCCATCGTGTTGCCGACGTGGAAGCGCGTGTAGAGCCCTTCTGGTGCACACGCGTGCACCATGCACGGCCGCCCCGTTAACGAGCCACTCGTGCAACCACTCAGAAATCGCGCGGAGAGAAACGAGGGATCGAACGGTTTGTTCGAGGCCTGGAGGAGTTACGGGCCATCTGGATCCTGCCATTGGTATTCTACGTTTCTAAAAACGGATCCGACGCGATGCGTTCTTTCCAAATAATCAGACAGGTATGTATTATATCCGAATGATTTTGACGAAAATATAATAAGAGGATAATTCGAGTGAAGATAACATACGTGGAAGAAAAATGAAATTTCCTCGTTAAAAAATTGGTACCGGTGTATTTTCTTTAATAGAAATTGTCGTTGAAATTTCGCACGGCGAATACCGTGGGTAATTATGCGATTGTGAATTGCTAACTCGTTGTTATTGATTTTAATGGACGGTATATTAGCCAGCATCGAAGGATCTTGTGTGCAAGAGGACAAAAATCCTTTGACAGTGTCGCTCGTAATATTCAACGCCACCGTTAAATTAGCAATTAACCATGGTTACGCGTTTCATTTTCAGCAGGTACGTGTAATGCCTAATTATATTTTTAGACTCTTTGCGCTGTTCTTTAATCGAAGAATATATTAATGGATGGATAATATGGAGAATGATATTGGACATAAATTCGTAAAATTTGTGAAACGTTTAGTATTCACTTTTAATAATAGAATTTGATATTGAAATATTGCTACTAATCATTTTTGTATTAAATTACGCAATTAGACTGCAAAATCGTATACGTTTATGAGAAATTTAAAGATGCGGAATATGCACAGAATGCGTGTAGTACGCGAGAACGTACAAAATATAGTAGTCTGTATAATATTCAGTAGATAAAAAACAATTTGTTCCCTAAATTTCATCCTCTTGATTATATTTATAAACCAGTCTCTTACGTATTAAACGCGAACAGCGCTCTATATGTAATAACGTTACTACGTAGAATTTAATTAAAAAATTTGACATTAAAATTAATTGTCAAAAGAAATCGTACGTAACCAAAATTTCTGCGTTCGCACGAAGAAGAAAAAAGAGCAGGAGAAAAACGGAGTGACACGAGACATAAATAGGCTGTTAAAGGGAGAGAAAACGGAGAGAATCCGAGCGTAAAGAGGCGCCAGAAGGAAAGGGAACATCGGCATTCCCATTTAAAAGAGCAAAGGGGCTAGTTTTTTATCTGGAAGAAGAAGCGGCCCAGAGGCGTAAAAGGAATCTATCGGTGGCACGTGACGAGCCACGCGCCCTTAACACCTACGGCTTTATCTCGAGGGTTCAAGCGCGTATCTTGTTCACCCACCTTATTCGAAACTGATAAGAATGATTTGCGATCCAAACACAGTTTGATTCTCTCTGCTTTCTTTCTCTCTCTCTCTCTCTCTCTCTCTCCTCCTCCTCCTCCTCCTCTCCTTTCCTTTCTTCCGCCTCCCTCTAGTGACTAGACTGCGAATTTTTATGCATTTATGGAAAATTTAAAGGAGCAAGAACGCATAGAATATACATAATACACGAAAATATCTAAAATATGCAGGTTGAGTCGGATCATGTGGAAAGTACGGCAGGGGTTGATGCAGCACGCTAAAATAAAAAGAAAATAAGAATATGAACACATGCCTGATACGACCTTGTTTTCGATTTACAGCTTATTTTATGACGCTACACGTTGCTTACATAGATCAACGATTGTCTAGCAGGTGAATGGATGGTGCTGGCCTTATTTCCTGATCAGCTCGCTCTCCGGACCTGAATCCGTTCCATTATTGGTTATGGAGGCATTTAAAATCTCTTGCGTATAAAACGTCAGTTGACAATGTTGAAGCTCCTGATGAACGCGACGACCAAAGTTACCGATAAACCCGTATAAGCTGATCGAACATGTTCGACAATCTATGATGTGATACATTCACGCTTCTATTGAAGCTGAACCTGGTCACTCGGAGCAGCTGTTACTCGAAAACAGGGTCATACCGGACATATATCTATACGAGCGTTTCTTCTTATTTTAGTGCGCTGAATACGGCTGCTACCTTATACATATACTTTTCGTATGTTCTGACCTACCCTGTATAAAACGCTATATCTACGCAACAGTGTTGCTGTTTATAATATTTAATCGACGAAGCGACATGTATCAAACTCTGATGGATCCTGATGGATGAACGAAGCTGCGAGCTGAACTGATGCATCTGACGCGACGTGTCTTGTCGATATTTCTTTCTCAGATTTGCGCGAAATATTTAAGAAAATTATGATTAACGACCCTAAGAGCAGAGCAATCGAGATGGGTATAGAGAAAGGACGAAACTCGTTTCGAAATTTCTGCCAATACGATCAGCCAAGAATTTGGTTTTTCAACGAAAAGCTCTCTCGTGAATCAATCGTCACGATCAATCGCTGCAGCTGAGCATTGTAATCTTGCCGCGTCTCTCGCTCAAGTTCGCATAACTAACGACCTGGAATGCTCGTGCGCACGTAGCTATCAAAACATTGGCCATATTGCATGGCAATGCCCTTTGTTTGATACTCAGAGAATGAAATTAGTTCAACAACCTGCGGAACTGAAGCTGCAACCGAGTATAATTGTCTGCCTCGCCAAACCAAATGTACCTACGTGCAATTATGTTTTGTTGTTTCTCAAGGACCGTAATATTAAAGTAGGAAACGTATATACGCGTATATTCGCGATATATAGCGAACAAGTCTGCACAAGGCTTGAGATAGTTAAAAAAAGACCTTGAATAATTAAAAAAAAAAAAAATAAACCTTCCGTGGAAGTGCCTAATTTTTAAACACACTTAATGGAATTAAATCTTTTCTTTGTCTTTGAGTAAGCACAACATGGAACGTACGGTTCTATTTAGAAGAATAAAATGCATCAATTATCGAAGAATGAAAATATTTGAAAGAATACGAATATTAAAAAAAAAAAATATTAACATTGTTCTTTTGTTGATAATACGAAATGAAGCGAATATAGCACGAAACGAAGAATCTTATTCGTTATATCAGAGAAAATCGATTGAGCATTCTAGCAGGACGGATTGCAAAAATGTGTCGGAAGAGAAAGAACGGACCGAGCGGAGAAAAGAAAAGCGGCAAACGCGACTACGAAATGCTTCTGTTGAATTTTTCACGAGCATCGGGCCGAGCTCTCATCTCAGAAAAATCTCGTCTGCATTTCCTCGTAATACACCGCTCGGTTATCCGGCCTGCGAGTCTTTCGCTAGCTGCTCGAGATTTTTCGCGATTAATCATTAAACAGCATCGCGATCCTTTGTACCAACTCTTTTACGAACTTACATACGAAACATGTCAAATTTAGAATGTTTTCTGTCTTCAACGAACCTAACAGCATGCAGCTTTCGAACTTTTATTTGACCTCGCGATATATTACAACGTAAAAATGCTACAACGTTTTGGTAAGATGATTAGTTAAAAGGTGTAAATAAGATGATTTTACAACATGGTTTAAATGCAAATGATGTCAGATTTAACTTCAAACTTAAAGAACGAATAAACACTTTTACCTTGAAACTTACCATTTGATCAGCCATTATTTGTCGAATCGATTATAATTCATTGTCTTCTTAATTAATATTGCGTCGTTTTTGCGATAAATGAAGTTACGAATATGAATCGTATAGCCGGATAAAGAAACTGAGAAACTTACAAAAAGTGCAATCGATTTGTTTTCTTTTGAAAGGCTGGTATAATATTATCAGAGTAAAATTATCTTAAGAACAAAGTTACGGCAATAATTTAAGACACGATATAGATAAATTTTATCAGTATAAAAGTACCCATTGCATACTTATTATTAAAAAAGTATAAAAGCTTGTTCTTTTTTTGTATATTTTCTGTTTCCTTACGTGTCTTTCAATTCGATTCTTTCGATACAAATTTTTTATTTTCTTCCAATAATTCTAGTATTATGTCGTGAAATTCCGTATCTAAATATTATTGTTACAATTTGCAAAAATTCTCTAGCGGCCCAAGACGTACGCTTCTATTGACAACTAAGCGATTGCGGATTTTGTCAATACCACCTAATGACAAAATCCGCAATCACTTAGTTGCTAACTCAATAAATAACTGTTCTTAACAGTTAGATTTTGCATCGAAAATCCCAATACATTTGAACGCTACGGACGGCTGGCGGTACTTTGTATTTCATTGTTATCTTCTTAATAATTTTTTTACGAAATTTTTTTACAACTAATAGTACGCATATACAGGGTGGTTGGTAACTGGTGGTACAAGCGGTCGTACAAAGGGGGTGATTCTACGCGAAAAAAGAAGTCGAAAATATAGAAAAAAAATGTTTCGTTCGAGGCTTTGTTTTCGAGAAAATCGACTTTGAATTTTCGCTCGGTACGCGTGCACTTTATCGCGTCTCGTTATAACGGATCTCACTGTAGATCGTTGTCTCGATGGAAAAATTAAAAAAAAAAAATTAATATTCTATATTTTCGACTTACCAACCACCCTGTATAGTATTATAGATGTATTTCATAAAGTAACAAATACGACGAGCGCTACTGCGCCGCTGATTTCTCTTCGCAATCGATTAAGACAAACGCCATCGCGCTGTTCGGGATTTTTCGACCCTGTTTTTCCAAAGACTCCCGGGGCTCAAAACGGTTACTGTATTCTGGAATGATCATCGTAATTACATATGTGTAAGAGTGTGTTCGTAATGTCGATGAAAAGTTATAAACGACATAGCTATCGTAACGTATGTACCTACACATTTCTGTCAAGTGTTACTCTCTCGCTCGTTAACAGAGTTACGACTTCGCGAAGATTTCCGTTTTACATCTACCTTCGTCTCCTTCGAGATATCGCTCGAAGAGCTTTCGTCTCGAAAAGGCTTATTCGAGGATTAACAGGAATTCTCGTAAAATTCAAATCCGTTCGATCACCTAAATCTGTTCTCGTGTTTTAATCGCACGGAACTTCGAAGACAGAAACGCTAGCTATTAAATAGGTATCGAAATTATTAATTTCCATTTATATTATTCAGATTGTTAAGCTATATAAAAGTAATAAATAATTTTCTTGAATTCAATTCATTTCCACTTCTGCTCCAATTGATACTTTGCTTTAGAAGAGAAATTTCACTGATGAACACCGCTTGCCAAGTATATATACATTGGAAATAATTTATTATCCCCATTCTATAAACTTAATTTACAGAAATATTGCTTGGATAACTAATATTTCCAAAGCTTTTCATTCATTCATTGCCAAGCTTCTTAAGCACCCATAAATGTAAATGATTTTCTCTCCGTCAACTCGAAGCAAGATGTACAAGGCGTCTCCGAAATCGTGGTACAAACGAATTGCTGGTGATTCTACGTGCAGAAATACGTCGAAAAGAAAGAATAATATTTTTTCGTTGGTGGGTTTGTCATCGAGAAAAGTGAGTTCGAAGATCCATCAGGTGTCCAGTTACTAATTACTCTTGAAACTTACAATTAGTAGAGAATCTGCTAGATTCGTCTGCTTTTACTTCTATAGATCTTGCATTTACAAATATTACACATTCGTAAGTATTCGATTATGAAACGCAGAATGTCTCCGAAATCGTGGTACAAGCGAATTGCTGGTGATTCTACGTGCAGAAATACGTCGAAAAGAAAGAATAATATTTTTTCGTTGGTGGGTTTGTCATCGAGAAAAGTGAGTTCGAAGATCCATCAGGTGTCCAGTTACTAATTACTCTTGAAACTTACAATTAGTAGAGAATCTGCTAGATTCGTCTGCTTTTACTTCTATAGATCTTGCATTTACAAATATTACACATTCGTAAGTATTCGATTATGAAACGCAGAATGTCTCCGAAATCGTGGTACAAGCGAATTGCTGGTGATTCTACGTGCAGAAATACGTCGAAAAGAAAGAATAATATTTTTTCGTTGGTGGGTTTGTCATCGAGAAAAGTGAGTTCGAAGATCCATCAGGTGTCCAGTTACTAATTACTCTTGAAACTTACAATTAGTAGAGAATCTGCTAGATTCGTCTGCTTTTATTTCTATAGATCTTGCATTTACAAATATTACACATTCGTAAGTATTCGATTATGAAACACATAATGTCTCCGAAATCGTGGTACAAGCGAATTGCTGGTGATTCTACGTGCAGAAATACGTCGAAAAGAAAGAATAATATTTTTTCGTTGGTGGGTTCGTTTTCGAGAAAAGTGAGCTTGGAGATCCGTCAGGTGCCCGTGTACTAATTGTAAGTTTCAAGCTGGTATTGACAAAACAAGCATTAACTGGTATTGACAAAATCCGCAATCACTTAGTTGCCAATCCAACAGTACCAGAGCACCTGATGGATCTTCAAACTTTTCTCGAAAACGAAGCCTCCACCGAAAAAATGTTATTCTTCTTTCTGATTTATTTCTGCACGTAGAATCACCAGCAAACCGCTTGTACCATGATTTCGGAGACATGCTGTATTTCATAATCGAGTATTTCATAATCTAGATCTATAAAAATAAAAGCAAACAAATCTAGCGTATTGTCTGTAAATTTGACCTAGGATAAACAAAATACGAGATATTGCATAGCGAGGACAATTCACCAACGTTATGGACAATCGCATCGGTGATCGCTGTGTGAAAAAAAGGTACAAAAGCGGAAGGGTAAAGACACTTTAGCACTTTTCTCGTTTGCAAAATATATTTCCCTTCTCGAACAATAAACTGGTTGCAGCGGTTCTGTTCGATATCCGTGAATGGTCGAACGGATGCGGTTCCCTGGGATTTACCGGCTACTAAATAACGAGGCCAATAATGGGCATAATAATGATAGCGCCGATGAGATTATCGAAATTGGAAAGATGCCAAAAGGCCTGCGATGTTTCCGTCTCGCGCGCCAGCACGCGTTTTTACGCGTTCTCCATCCACCGCTTCCCGAATGCGTAATACAAAAAGATCTATGATCGTCCCGTCATATTTTCACCGTATTTTCCGTTTCTGCCTTTCGAATAGACTGCTTGAAGTTTGGACAAACAATCGCAGTTAGAAATTTTAGTATTTCTGATAAACAACATCGATGGGTGAAGAATGTCGGTTATAAATAATTTGATATCGCATTAAATTATACAAAGTTTATTCATCTTTAATACGACGACTATGATTAGTTTGTTTGAAGCATAATTTACCAATGGTCGTAACCTTAACCTCGTGTAATCTTGCTAGGTTGTAGCTTATATACAGGGTGTCGCGTTTCTATCTATGTATTATTATTTCTATTATTAATCCTTCGCACTCGGCTGTCCCTTTTGATCCACTTTACAGAGCGCACGGGTTATATAGAACAAATTAAAAAAAAATATATGTTTCATCGAAGCTGCAGTTCCGCACTGTACGAAAGAATAAATAAAAAAGTTGAAAATGTACACAGATACGCCGAGTGTAAATGGTTAATATTATTTCCATTACTGTAAATCTAGTACCGAGTCAATAAAAATATCATGCAACATGCTTTTTGAATTTCCCGTAAAGTCTCCTAGAATGTCATAAAAAAGCTAACGTGTGATCCTATTTATGTTACCCAAGGTGACGTTAGTTTTGCTTAGAAAACAAAGTATTTTTAGAATTTTTTTATCGTCATTTTTAGTACACTAAACACCACTGAAACACGGTTCAAAACACTTTTTTGTTACGTGACCGCAAATGGCACAAAACAAAAATAGTGAGCCGCCTTATGCGTGATATCCTATATATTACGTTATAATAATATTTTATGTATACTAAATATTGTCTGTATGTGTGTGAATATAATATAATGTGTACTAAAACTAGCCAATCGTCATAGTATTAAAGACGAATAAATTTTGCGTAATTTAATCTTGTTATCTTTGGTAGCTAGAAACTTATGCACGTAATTTTCAAGTTACAATACCGTCATTTTCAATTGAAACTCGCTAGTCGACGAGTGTGATACATTTACGTTAACGACTTGAACACACACGGTACTAGGTTCTGGTTCTTTAAATCAGCTTGCCAGATACGAGTGTCAACATAGCCCATTGAACCTAATACCATTAACCAAACCCGAAGGCGAGTTACCAAAATCTATTTACACATCGCCGTTGTTTAGTGTACACAGTCCCAAGACGTTAACGCAAATTACGCAAGTGCACGTGCGTACACGTGCATGCCACAGAGGCTGGCTACAGTATTAGTATCTGCTGACATCAAGTTGATAGATGTTTAATGATAAACAGATTTCCATAATGAGATTTGCCGAGTCTAGTGCAAATCATTGTTTGAACAGCTTCCTCGCCTGCGTTCTATGCATTTTTGTCCCCTTACATTTCTACGATAAATGCACACATATCAGCAGTTCGATCTTTCAAAGTAACAAAATTAGTACACCGATAAAACGATATAAGAATAGCAAAACTATTCTCGATAATAATTCTAACAGATACGTTTACGAAATTTCAGCAGAGTAATCATTGATAAAAACATTCTTTCGTTCGATTAATTTCTGCCACTTTGATACATTCGCTGTTATCGCCTCAACGACATTCTAAGATCTGAGAATCTACGAATCCAAAGAAAGTAATTGAATCGACGTCGGTAGCGAAGAACGCGTCGAGCGATGAACGACGACAGAAGGTACAGCACGAAATGACTGAAACCTTGCGAAAGAACGTGAAGATGTTTCTGGATAGAAACTGTAAAACGAAGCACATAATGGAAACTAACCGGTAGAAGGCACAAATTTGAAAACGCTGTGAAAAAAATATTCACCGAGAGAAGTACGTTTAGAAACTACATACGTGCGTATTATTCGAGCCATCCGTGTTTCTTCTTCTTACGATCCACGTAAAACGCAAGAAGAAGAAAAATATGTGATAAAAGTCGGTGAAATAAGAAATTGTCGAAGAACATCGGAGCAAAACAGAAATGAAGACAGGAAGAAGTGGGCAATAACAATACGTGAACGCGATTACTGTGGAAGAAGCAGGTAAACGAGCAAAGAGAAAGGTAATGCGATGGAAAGGGGAGAATGGTGAGGGCGTACACAGGTGTAAGAAGCCTGTACAGCCAGATGTTTACGCGCGTTATGGCGGCATGGTAAAGGCGTACGTACGGATGATACAATATCCAAGCGATATCAAATTGATGTTTATTCAAGTGGCTGTATGACATGTACTATACGCAGCATCAGAATGCCGGTTCGTGTTCGAGTTGTTTCACTCTTGCGCGCTTTCTCTCGACACGCCATATGCTGGTCATTTCGATGCAGCACCAACTAAGTATTTACGAGTCTATCGATCAACTATTCTGTTTTATTTTATTTGTCCATGCTCTATCCGTCATTGTCACGCCTCAATTTCGCGAGATTTCAGCCGTGGAACGTCTGTCGAGAACTATCTTCGAATTCTCTTAGATCGTGCATCGACAGACGAAGATTTCAGCGGAGACAAAATTTCATTGGAGATCAGTTCGATGTAGAAATCGAAGATACTTTGATCAGGAAATAGTAAATGATCGTGTAATATTTTACAACGTTTTAATAAATTCGATGGAACATCGCTATGGAATGTTATCGCAGTCGAAATATTAGAAAATATATCTTGTGTATCAAAATTTTTCTTTTAATTGTGATTTAATGTGAATTTAATCGAATTTATAAATATACCTATTTGGTTGTAAAGTTGTTCCGATGTGATCTTTTTATTCGCGAACGGAGAGAACTTCTTGACACTTCGAACAATTCATAATTAACGGCGATAACGATTTTACAGCGACAAGTTGACTTCTCGCAGAGCAAACGTACATATCACTGTACGTAAGAAATATTAAGAAGATAAAATTAGAAGACATTAAGATTTTGTATCTTATACGATGTAACACGGAGATAATGAAATGGCGTGTACGTTAATTCGTTCGCGAGCAGCCCTTGTTACGATACGGAGGGCTGGAATGAATCCAGTAGACGCATTACGCGACACAAACTTGGCGCGTTTTTATAAATTTTCCGCGCGCTATAAATTACAAGAAGTTTTGAAAAACAACGTGCAACTTCAACACTTGCGATTCTGAAGTCGGGACAGTATATTTTAAAGGCTACTTCGGCCGCGATACAGCTGTATAAAACTAAATTTAAACTCGCCCGTTTATCATAATTCGCTTGGATTCAGTGTACTACGAACGACATTTTTCTCCTTTTCTTGACATTTCTCAATTTTTTAATTCTAAGGCATACGTGTTTTAACATCACGGGAAATCTGTTCGAAGATATATACGTACTTCTATAAATTTACGAATGCTGCAGCTACTACTTGCGTACATTTGATGTAATTACATTTGCATATAATCGATATCGTACGCCTGCGATTTAAATAAAAAGTCAAGCGATCGAGTGGAAATTGGAAGATGCAACGAGGAAAGATATAAAGCTTTATTCAAACGTTTAACGCTTATTTGATGGAACATTCTTAAAAGTATGGAACAAGGAATGTTACAAAACCCTTTTACAGTGAAAATTCGATTTCAATACTTTAGCGTACCAGCAGGAAAACAAAGTTCAACGAAGCCTGATCGTCGATTACGCGTCAAAAGTAGAATCAACGATAAAATTTCCGTTCCACGTTACTCTAATTTTTGTCAATCCTTCGAAAACTTCCATATTAATGGCGTATTCGTATAATGAAATTGAGAAACTTGTAAAAAAAGGCATTAAATGTAAAAGGATCGAGTGCAATTCCCATTATTCGTGAATCAATATCATTTCGAGCTGTTAAACTTCATTGGTCAAAGTCCATTCCATTTAGGATGAAATCCAGAGGAAACAGCTAGCGTTCGAGCTCGTTATCATACTATTCCGAACCGCGGAAATAAAACAGCGCGAGCTATTCCGGGCCACGAGAGAACAAACAATTCGTTGGGAAACGACGAATGCAAACTATTTAACGCGCGAATGCCAATTATGGTTATTGCAGTACGATCTCTAAAGCCTGTGAGATGTCACTTTTATCAAGACGCGAATCGTTCAAGTAACGATTAAATAAAACAACTGAATGAACAAAACGCGCGGCTAAACGGAATCGAAAGGCGAGAAGAAAATTATTAGATAAACGATGCGAACGATTTACGTAAAACGTATACGAAAATTAATGGACGAACGATGGACACAGAGTATCTGGAAATTTAACGAAATGAAAAATTTTCAATACTTAAGGGTACGATCAAACACGAAATGTTTTATAAAAAAAAAAAAAAAAAAAAAAATTGAATACGTACAAAAGTGCGAAACGTTATATTGAAAGACAAGAAAAGATTCGCATATCAGCGTAATAGTTAACTGTGAATACTCCATTTCAACATATTCACCGTTCCTGTCAATCTGAAGGTGACAACGATAAAAGATGGAATTTATTATCCTATTGTTTCATCCCAATGGAGAAGATTTAATACTCGCTTGACGTATCTTTGTATGTTTACAGTTATCCGCGCATAAAATCCCAATGGTGTAAAATTGAAGATCCAAGCATCCTTCTCTTTATATTTCGCACGCTTGTTGTAACTTTCAACGAATTCTTTAAATCATCTACGTTTCAAGTAACGTTTATCGCTGAATTACTATATCCAATAGGATATGCTGAGAGTAAGTCGAGCTCCGAAACGTTATATTGAAAGACAAGAAAAGATTCGCATATCAGCGTAATAGTTAACTGTGAATACTCCATTTCAACATATTCACCGTTCCTGTCAATCTGAAGGTGACAACGATAAAAGATGGAATTTATTATCCTATTGTTTCATCCCAATGGAGAAGATTTAATACTCGCTTGACGTATCTTTGTATGTTTACAGTTATCCGCGCATAAAATCCCAATGGTGTAAAATTGAAGATCCAAGCATCCTTCTCTTTATATTTCGCACGCTTGTTGTAACTTTCAACGAATTCTTTAAATCATCTACGTTTCAAGTAACGTTTATCGCTGAATTACTATATCCAATAGGATATGCTGAGAGTAAGTCGAGCTCTTAAATCCTGGGACACCCGATGTACGTAGATACATATACACACACGTTGACAGCACCGTTACGCATTCGCGGATAAATACCCACTTACGTATTCAGATCCGGAGGTTGGCTGCAGAATAATCGTCGTTCGAGTCGCTTCTACAAAGACAAAAGACTACCACCGGATTGTAATAAGTGAAACTGCTGCTTCTGTGTCTACCTACCACTGTTATTACTACGTGGCTGTTAAATTACCAGGGAAAAGAAGCAACGGAAATTTTCTATCCTCTTGCCAGTGTTTTTACATTTTCTCTTTGATAGTGTAACTTTGCAAACCGAATTCCTAACAATTTGATTTCTTCTATTTCTATCATACACGTTTGTAACGTATTAGGTTGACCGGAAAGTTTCTTTCGGTTCATAAGGTGATGATAATAGACGAACAACAATCTCTGTTTTATATTATTTCATTGAATCAGGTATGATCCATTTCGTTCTATTTCTATTATTACGTTCGTGCATAATTCAATAATTCCTTGTTATTTCTATTATTTCCTTATAAAACGAAAGAAACATTTCGGACAACCTAATATATCATATACCGATAGCGTCAAGTCAGCCTACTTGTATTATCGTAAGAAATTCATGATATTTCTTCTACTAGACAAGACTCTTCTTAGATCAGAGTTATAACGCGTAATTGACCACGAATTCCATGATTTCGATAATTTTATACGTGTTTTGACACGCGACAGGAAACCAGCGACATTTCCATTAAACGATAATTCTATGAAGATACATTGCGTTCCAATGTTTTTGAAATAGTAGCGTTCTGCGTCGACGTATGCACTGGTATGTCGTTCTTTTAGATCGAATGGGATAAATGCAATCGCATATTTGCATCAGTCATCGAGCATAACGTGGAACGAATACCACGGCTGATGTTTACCCGGTTAAGTAAGTGGGTGAACGTTTAGAGGAAATTAAAGAAAGTTACGTTATCTGGAGGCTACGCGTTACACATTTACACACCCGTATAGTATATCGGTAAAACACAGTTATTGCCAATGGACGATAGACCACCAAAGTAAAAATATTTCTAAAAAACATTATATACAATGCAGGCCACAAATATTAGGACGTTCGTTGGTTACATTTAATTATTGGGAAATTCTTACTTTATTTAATATTTTACCTTAGAAGGCACGTTGCAAAGGCAAAAATAAAATAGCTAAAATATAAAAGCAACATAAATGTAACATATATATATCATTTTTCTATATTTTTATATTTTTTTTATTGTACGTATATTTGAATTTACGCTAAATATTAAACACCAATAGACGTGCTAACACTTATGGTCGGCTGTGTATATAGGTACGTAGGTCTGAAGGAAAGGACGTGGCACGCGAGTATACACACATCGGCACGCAAAATATTCTATGAAAATCGTCGCAGCGATCGAACCAGATGGAAATTTAATTCCCGCAGGCAGGTTATCTCGGGACCGAGGAGAGCGACTGAAGTCGCGGAATTGAATTTTGGAAGGGCCTGTACCCAGGGCCTGGAATACCTTCCCGAGGACCTCGATATACGTCGCATCCGCTTTCGCCTAGAATCGAATATTTTCATGAAAATGCCGAAACAACGATGTTCCCGGTCGAGCCTTTCCATATATCGAATTCTGTTTAGCTATCGGGACACCATATAACGTTCTTGAATTGCTCGCCTCCGTTCTCACTGGAGTCATACGAATTGCATTTGTATGCTTTTTTTGTTTGCGCGATCGATATTAAAAAGCGACGGAAAGAAAGTCGAATGATTTCGGAATATTTATCTCTATAAAATAGTATTTTTCCTCGTACGATGGTGCACTGAGAAAAGAGAAGATATAGTTACATCTTTTTTAATGCAATCAGGTGCACGGTATCATTCTTTTTACGCGAGTAAATTCTTCTAGCTGTTGTTCGTGCAACAGCGAAGAAGACAGACGTTCGATAAAATTAATAATTTATCAGACATGGAATTTTCTTTGCAAGAGTTTACGCGTGTTATTCTAGATGTTTTGATACGTTAGTTGCGTAAATAAAAGAAATAAACTTGATTTTTACTGCAGATATAAGCTTCGTTATTACAGTCATTCCACCAGCTAAAATGTGCTTTTAATATATCGCATGGTGTTCCTATCTCTCGATTAGTCTACGAAAATATCGATACTTATGCAAATTTATCGATTAAAGAATAATTCATGAATCTAAATATATCGCGATATAGCAGGAACAATTCAGAAGAATCATCGTCTTATACGGAAACAAAACATCTGGCTATATTAAAAAAGAAAATGCCTGTACTTTTTCGCGTATTAAACGAGATAAAATTCCACGACATTGTCAGTTGATTCAATTTTTTTCCTCCGTCACTTTTTAATATCGTTAACCGTATAGAAGCAGTAACCCGTAGCAATGGTCTGACTCAAGCTGCATATGCAGCAGCGGAGAAGGACCAGACCAGACAAGGAAATTGTTTGATCTTCGATCGTCGTCCTCATATTGGCCCCTTGCCGTTTAAATTTCCCGTTTCGTAAACTGATGCAGATATTATTTTCTTTTCTCTCTCTCTCTCTTTCTTCTCTTACTTTTCCATTTTTCAAATAGAACCCTGTCGCTACGACGATAATAAAGAAGTTTCATCTGTTTTCCGTTAAAAGACGACGCTTTATAGCGTTTCCAATGGCACTTGCGACGTTGCGATTTTAACTTAAATTATTGGCAAGTGCTTGCATGGGGCTAAATGTAAACGTACGAAGGTAAATGTCTCTAGTCGATGGGAGCTACGTTACATAAGAAGTATGCGAGATGTTTAACTTGGCGTTGGCAAATTATATTTTTCTACGCTTCCTGGGCAAACTGGTTCGTTTATATCTCGGTCCATCTTTCATATTCTAAAGTTACAAGAATGTGGAAAAAAGTTCTGCGACATTCGGATACTTTCGCCTGTATCACAGTTTGCGCAAAAATAAAGATACGGAGAAAAGAGAAGGCCGAGTGCGAAATTACGCGATTTAAATTATATGTTTCCAATATCGCTAAAATTAAAAATCGAATGTCTCTGTTCATACAGCCACAGAGGTGAAAAAATAATAAAACCTAATTTTCGATCATTATCATTCATCTGCCAGTAACTTCTTTTAATTTCATGAAATATAGAAATGACGTTCAGTTTTCTTCTTGTTTCTTGTGCAGTCTCTAACGGGATGGCGATTTTTGTAAATTGAAAATGTTTAATCAAGCCTTTTCCGTGTCCCATCTGGATTCGAGAAATCTGGTTTCTTTGTTTTGCGCAAGACGACCGGGAAGTGCTACAAGCGAACTTAATTTTCCAATTAAATATACTTCGTTCACTGGTCAAACAGTATTTCAAATGGTAGATTGCAACGATGGAGTGACGCTCGTTTCTCTAATATCGTTTCTATGTAACGAGGTTAGTTTGGCCAGGAAGTAGTTAGAGCTCTGGTTCAGCCTGGAATGTGGAAAACCTTACGAGGCTTTACGAACGAACGAAATAAGCAAGATAGAAGAAGTATCAGGGCAAAGGAAAAGTCATTGAATTTTCTAAATTTGACATTACTAGAAATTATTCTTATTTATTTCACTTTCTATGAAAGCAACTTTGAATATCGGATTTATCGACAAACGAGATTTTATTAACCGAAGAATACAGAAGGAAGACACGATGAATCATAATTTTCATTTTTTTCGTATAAAACCGATTTCACGTATATCGTCAAAAGTTTGATTCTCGTCAAATTTCTTTATGGATTTCTCCTAAAAAATTATCGATTTCTCGAAACTCTGTCGAAAGATACTGATTATTATGCATCTATGAGACATTTCAAAGTGCGAAGGTACATAGAATACGCATAATAAAGAAATACGTATACAATATGGAAAGTATGCCATTCGTTATAATATTTAGCGAGTGAAACAAATCTTTGCTTAAGTTTTATTTCTTCATTTGTGTTTATAAAACATTCACAGTGTTTAGTCATAGTCTAAATATAAAACAAGATAGGTATTTAAAATTCATAGAAACTCGTAAGAGGACGAGTCCGTGAGTACGTAACTACAGTTACTCGCATAATTCATCCCGCAACACATACGCTCATATCGCACATACATAATAGATCATACACATATCAACACATGCTCGTTAAAACAGACTAACCTTTTTAAAATACTATAATTAAACAACCCGAGTATTTTTGAGAAGTTGAAAGAATTAGTTCGTGTTAGCCGGCGTGAAAAAGAAAGAGATTTGGAAAAATGGAAAATTTTTCTATTTAGATTTCAGGCCGAGAGTCGTAAAAAAAATGACGACTTTCGTTAATTTTAACCGTCTGTAGCTCATAGAAACAGCAACCGATTTCGATGAAATTTTCAACAAATGGACAGAACGCGTCGTTTAAATTTTCATTAGAGGCTCAGACAAGAAAGCTGTAACAAGAAGTATTTACCATTTTCCTCGCGATTCCGACCAAACGCAATTTTTTTTTAATTGTTGTTCCATTTAAAAAATCGTCATTCTTATTTTTGTTTGAAAAATTCTTACTGTTGTTTTGTTTCAAAGGGCGTTTGGTATAAAAGAGAGGGATAGATCTCTGCTTTAATATAGAATAGAGTTAAATATAGAATCAGTTTTTACTTCCGATGTATGTTTTCTCGTACTTTTCTCTTTCACAAATTTGTATTCGTCTTCTTTCTTCGTTCCTCGTTTTTTATTCATATCATTTTATACATCAGAGTCATCTTGCCTTTCCTTTTCTTACCTTTGAATTTCCTTCGAACTTTTTCACTCCCTGAATACGATATTTTTCAAATTTTTCTTCCACCGATCTGTCTACGTCGATCGATACCCAGTCGTTTCGATTGTTTCGCGTACGTCGATGTTTCGTGAAAAACTTGTTGCAGAGTCGTATACAGATAAGTACACACGATTGAGAAGCTATTATACGTCAAATAATTTGCGCGTGCCTGTACATGTAGCATCGAAGTTACTCCGAAATTAGTAACTATATTCACAGTTTTTAGAATGTGACAGCAGATTATAGAAATCTTTGACGAAAACTTTCGAAATTTTGATATTTTACGTGTCAAGAGAATGTACGTGAGTTTGATTATTCCGTGTAAAGTCGGAGCTTGAATTCTAAGATATCAAAGCTTCGCTGAATCGAATAATCCTATTCTGCTCTCTAACGAAAGTTAGACGAATAATAGATACGCGACAAGCGTAAATACGTATATGTTCGACAACATAATCTTCTTCTACGGAAAGAAGAACCTAAACTGCTCAAAGTAAGCGTATTTCAATGAACTCTGTTTTTCATATCATCAAACCAATATCCTCTGTATCTCAGGGACTGACGTATCGATTTCGTCGAAATTTTGCGCTAAACAAATTAATGGAAGTTAATTGTAATTATCGTAAATTTAGTCGGAAAACACAACAGTGTATTTTCTCGAGTGAAAATTTAAAAGTTTAATTCTCCGTTCGGGCAAGCTCTGCTCGCAATTACGCTTGGCGCGCGAGCTTAAATCGCTTTTAAAACTGTTTAATGCAAGGACATCGACATAATCGACGTCGGTTGCCAACAGAGAGCCTGTTAAAACCAGTGATTTTAACTTTAACAACGGGAAGTATCGGTATTTTATTTAGAATAGAGTACAAAAGAATTTAACGAGCTGGTAAACGGCGTGTCTCGCAAACAGGTGTAAAGTTCTTATGGATGCGTAAAACTCAAACGATATTGTAGATATCCATCTAATATTTCTCTGTTCTGTCTCTTTGCTCCTTTTTCTCTTCCCTTGGTCTGTTTACGGACACAGTCAACATTCTACAGGGTGTCACAACTGTCTAGAAACGAGGCATTCGGAAACCGCATTGAGTGACTCTGTAAATCGAAAAAGAACAAGGGGGAGAAAAAACAATGAAGTTGCGAATATCGTTTTGTAGAATTTAGCTTGGAATCTCCAATTATTTATGCCGTCTGGTTGCAACGGATAATTAACTCGCGTAAATAAATAATTCGCTTTTGAAGAACGGAACACGGTCAACGTCCAACTTATGCGACGAAGTAGAAAAAGATCGACAAAAGATAGAGTCAGTCGGTGAGTTTGGCTTCTGTCCAGATCCAAATATCCTTCGTGTATTTTGCGACAGCCTGTAGAGTATACTCGAGG
>NT_176452.1:1880373-1881816 GCF_000188095.3 Bombus impatiens
CGACCCGCGTTGTAAACGAAAATGTAATTTTCTATGCATTTCCGTCGGTTAATGCGAAGCTGTACGAGTACACGCAATGTCAACGTATTATCTCTAATTGTATTCGAGTCATTAGGATTGGGATCGTCACGAATCGGGCGTCGAATCCATAACTTACAACTTGTAAGTCACGATACACGACGACGCACTGATCGCATCAACGTTAATAACAGGTCATTAAATTTCTAATTTTCCGCGCGGCGGCCTTAACTAGAAAAAAATTACAAGCTTCGACATGGCCGAAAGAACGAAGGGATTCGGACCTCTCACGGAATCAGGCCATCTTGCTAGAATTTACTTTCCTATCAACGATAATGGCGATTGGTGTGCGAAAATTGCACGATCAATTGAACAGATTTACCTTAGACTACTAGTGAAACGAAATAATTTTCATCGGGATTTAGAGCCGAGGTTCTTGACTTTCCGCCGGCAAATATTCAATATCTCGAGAATAGTCGGGCGTATGTAATCGTGTTTCTATCCGATAACAGATAAGAAATAAAAGTAAGCGTTGTAAAAATGATAAGTAAAAATATTTGCGTGCTTTTAGCAATTGGAAAGACGAAATATGCGATACCAGCCTCTTTTACTGGTTTCCTGATAATCCTAGTGTCGAAACTTTGTTTCTCAAATTCTTGCCAAATACAATTTCAATTTCCTCTAATCTGGCAATGTAACTTTGTTTCAAAACGATGTACACTGACATTGCAAAAGCATCTGTACGTTAGAAGAAAGAAACGATAGCAAAAGAAATATTTCATTTAGGACAAAAACGATTCTGTGCGCAACGTGAACTCTGTACTCTGTTCAGAGAACTGTAAAATTAATACACTTTGGCAAAATTTCAAGGGATCGAACGATAACATTACCGAGCTTTCACGAATGCCGATTCGGATAATTAATTGAGAGGACCGTAATAAAATGTTTGTCTCTTTAGCAGAAAAATGAGAGAATACTCTAATATTTGCTCCAAAAATACCTCTTCGATTTACGTTCGATGGATTTCAATTCTTCAAACGAAATATTCACGACAATACATAGTTCTCATACTCCTGCATCTTTAATTTTTCTTCCATAAACCACTATCTCTTCAACGACATATTCTCATCGTTTTACACAATTGCTGCAAATGTATCTGTAATGTCGTTTCAATCGCACGCTTCGTTAGAGTTCATAAGATCGAAGACCGTTAGACTCGAGTTGTGTATAATATCTGAATAATTTTTATATCGGCCACGACATTTTTCGAAGATAAATAAAAATCTTTAACGCGATAACAGAACAAATGGTAAAGCAAAGGGTTTAGCTGGCTTCGTAAAAATCTGCGATGTAATTACGAACGTCCAATTCTCCCCTTAAAAAAAAAAAAAAAAAAAAAAAAAAAAAAAAAAAAAAAAAGAAAAA
>NT_176452.1:1881828-1885043 GCF_000188095.3 Bombus impatiens
AAAAAAAAAATAGAACAAACCGCGAGAATACATTAGACACGCGAAAATGTCCAAATTACGATTATTATTACGACCATAACCGACTAGTATACCCTCTCCTCTCTCATTCGTGATCGATGAGCCGGTGAGCACACGCGTAAAATATCAGCAGTGAATATTCGCGTTATTAATACGTGGCGCAAACACGGACGCAAACGCTCGCGCAATAACAAATGCGACAGAGAGTCGAGGATGGACGCGCGAATGGGAACGTCGGGATACGAGGAAGACAGACGAACGCAGAAGGGTACTATTAGAAGGGAGTTATTAGAACGAGAAATAGGAGTAACGAGAAAACAGGCACGTCGGCGAAACACAGGGGAAAAAAGCAAACAGAAATAGGTGAATGAGAAAATGAAACCGCGAGACACAAAGAGAGAGAGTGAGGGAGAGAGACAGAGAGAGAAAGAGCGAGGGAAGGAGGGAGAAAAAAGAGAGAAATGCAAAGTAACGAAAGCAGAAGCGGTGCAATTAAAGCGGCGACATACAGTATAATAGGAAAGGAAAGACACAAATTCTTTCTTTTGTCTATTTTTTTGTGCAACGATAGAGAGGAACTCGATGACAACGTTTTGCTCAAAATGATAATACCAGGGCCACGTGAGCTTTGTCTATTAGTAATATACCGCTATTTTGATCACAAGTATCGGGACATCTATCGGTTACATTTATGGCAAAAATTCTAGTAAATTTTACTGTATTTGGTATTTTACGTTGCGAGGTAACGCGTAACAGATTTGCGATAAAATAACTAGTAAATAAGAGCAATTTGTTATTAAGTACGGATAGGTGCCTTAATATTTAGTAGTCGGCAATGTAGATATTTACCTGTTTCTTTAAATATTTAGCGCTTTTATCTTGTTACTTTGCGAATGTCCAGAGTTATTGAATTTTCTTCTATATATAACAGACTTTTTTTTTAAATTAATTATTTTACAAATTTTGACGAACGTGCTCGGAACTAGCGAAAGAAAAATACATGAAAACGGGGATGGATGCGGATGGATTAGAGAGGAGACGCGTGTAGAGGACGTGAGACGAAAGAATACGTCACAAAGCTGTAAATGATATATGGACAAATAAAGGTGGAGATATTTCCGATAGGAAAGCGAAGGTAAAGAGAGAAGCGGAACGCGATAAATTGTAATTAGATCCGGGGCGAATTTGACAATGTCTGGCGTGCATGAATCATGTATTAATCCAATCGCTAATGGGTATTAACCAGAATCCCGTTTAAAATTATAGCTCCTCTATAGGTATTGCGTGTAGGTATGTGTATAGGTAGGACGTGTGTGATGCAACTCTAACAAGTTCTTACAGTAATGCGGCGATTAATATTTTCAAATAATAAATATCGAATAAAGTAAAGTAAAGTAATATCGCTGCACTGACGTTGTGGAGATAAAAACCTTGTTGCGTTTTTATTAAAAAAAAAAAAAGAAAAAAGAAGGAGAAGGAAAGGAATATTTATTTTTAATCTATACGCACGATGCTAATGATACGATAAGCGTTTAATCCTTTTGCAACTATGGACGAGCTGCCTCTTTTAGAATATTTGTTCGCTCATTTTAGAAGATAGATTGTTTCAAAATGTATTTTACGTTTCATCGTGAATTTTCCAAGTAATTTGATAGTTACGTTGTACCGTTCTCTTACCGTGTTTTGATATTGAACGCTAATGGAACCGTAATTGAGAATGATACACACGAAAAATCGGATTCTAATTCTGGCAGTAAATTTAGAATAATTAGAAAAAATTGTATAATGCCGAGAGAACTTAAAATAAAAAATCAAATTAGAATGCTTTTCAATAGGAATTTTACTTGATAAAACATTTTAACATTTTTCCTCTTCTTTTTTTTTTTTTTGGTATTTAAATATTTTCCCGATTCATAGGACAAATGTCGTGCAAATTGTCGGGTGAATAATTTTGGAAATTGTAACAGGAAAGGTGTACAAATAATTCATTAACGAATAATCGTATTTAACGGTGACAGGTACATTGAAATTTAATCAGCAGGTTGATCGGCAAATCTGACGAAATCCACGGTAATCCATTTTTGTTGCTAAATATCAATGAAGCGAGTAGAGTACTGCGATTTAATTTATCGATTCTCTGTACTTCTCCGACAATGGTTTCCAATGATCGGAAGAACAAAATCAAATACACATAAAACATTAAAAAAAGAAAAAAATAAAAAAAGATAAAAAAAGAAACATTTATATGATACTTAAGTAGAAACTTTGTGGATTAAACGTAATCGCGTTTAAAACTAAAGTCGATTTTTTTTCAATTAGTCGTAATATTTTAATTATAAAGCATTAGGAACCTGATCCAGGTTCTGTAGGCGCACATGTTGCTTCTGGAGTTGCGAGTTCACGCCGTGGGGTATACTTGAAGATTTAATTAACGAGGTGGTTCGATCAGAAAGGATTGCTGTATATCCACACCGCACCTGAGACCCGTGTTTCGTCCCGTATTTAAGAAATTCTGTCAATTTAACTTCTTAACAATTTTTACGATACGATGGACCAACAAACTTCAGCACATTTTTACAGCGAAACCTTTTTGAAACCGAGGATTTTGTCTGCAAAAGGAAATAATTCCAATGTTTCTACATTTACTTGCACACTAGCTTTTTTCCTTTTTTTTCGCTTTTTATAGGCGACAGAAACAACATTCGTGCCATTCGTAATACGCTGTGATGAAAGATATAAAGCATCGAGGAAGCTGGGAAAATTTGCAAAAATCTCAAATGTTATACCCGATTTATACAATTTGAATGCGGTTAGGAAAAGTATTTCAATGTTTGATCACGTGTTTTCCGACAAATATGAAAAGTAATTTCGCGAGCGCTTCTTCGAATCGTCCAAATATTAATTCGACAAATATCCGCCTGCCGTAAAATACTTTGAAGCTTTTGGTGAAACGAACGATCAACAGATAATTCGATATATTTACTCGAAGAACCGAACGTTTCTGAAAACAGCGCGGAACCTCCGATGCAGACTGAATATCGAATATCGAAAATAGAAACTTTCCCAGTTTTTCGTCTGTTCTTCTCATTACAGGTGCAGATTTTTTCCCTTTGACGATGGATTTTCTTCTCTTTTTCTCTCTCTCTCTTTTTTTTTTTTTTTTTTTTTTTTTAAAAAAAAAAAGCGGGGTTTTTTTT
>NT_176452.1:1885311-1927619 GCF_000188095.3 Bombus impatiens
TGTGATTTTTTTTTTTTTTTTTTTCTCTCTCTTTTTTTTTTTTTTTTTTTTTTAAGAAACGAAACCTTAATATAGAGAACGTTACAAATGTACGCAGAGGTACACCAGTAAATAATTCAGCGAGTTAAGAATTTTTAAGCGAAATATTCGAAACGTTATGCGATTACCGCTGGCGAATTGAAATTACCGATGTCGATTATTTCGTTTCCAATTAAACGGCGATGCTCCTACCGATGTAAATCGTTGCAAAATACTCTCGTTAAAAATTCATTGAAATACCTGTATCAAGAGCATTTATCTAAAATTGGTGGACGCGAACGGAGAAAGGGACGTGGCCGGTCATTTATTATTTATTTTTGCGATACATCCAAGTGAAATTCTTCGCGTGCGAATTGCTCGCGTAAAAAGTCGATCGATCACGCATCACGCCCGCGCGTCAAAAGAACGTGATTACACGTTCGCGTATTATCATACAAACGAGATACCCTTGTAAAGGCTAATTATATCGGCTAATCATTTTCACGAAAATAAGAAAAATAATCAAGGAAATCGATCCCCTCCCCCTTTGTCTATCGCGGTCACTGTGGCATTTCAAATAAGGCTAACCCATGAATAATAGGAGGACGCTACCGACCTAAGAGATAGTCTCTTCCTCCTTTTTTTCTTCTTCTTCCTTTTTTTTTTCTTTTTATATTTTCGATGACTAGATTTTAGAAGACTTATTTCGATAACAATTCAGCAAATATAAATATCGAATCGCAGATAGGTAGGCTGAAGTCAGGACACGTACAGATGAATGATTCAAGTATTTAGACTTAGGGTAATTTCAACTTTGAGAAGTATGATTCTCTTAGTTGTATACGCCATACGTAGAAACACGTAGAAAAATACGTAGCAACGAGCATAAAAAACTACTTGACATAATCCGAAAAATTACTTTGCCTCTCGCAAATGTATTTCTATCGAAAAGCTCAAATAAATTCTAAATATTTGCAATGATAATTTGGCGATGATTATATCAGGCGTTTAAACGATATCAATGGTAAAGAACACGGAACAAATTGAATTAAAGCATAAACACACACGCACAGCTCTGACTAATTAAAACGAGAAGTCGAAACAGCGAGAAGAAATAGAACTTTCTGGCCGATACATATTCGCAAACGTATGAAATTATGGAATCGTTTATTTCGGTTAAGCAAACTCCGGGCCGAGCATTTTCAACAAATAAGTACCAGATAAATCAATTTTTCTACTTATTAATGCACTGGCACGTACCGCGATGCTTGCCTTTGTATATTCTTTATCGTCTGTTCGTATTGGAAATCGAGGGAATTTCGAAACATTTGTCAAAGGAACAACGTTTAAATGGAATTTCATTGGTTAGCCTATTCCGGATTTTTACTCGATCGAAAATAAAGAAACTCGTATCATTTACGAGGATGTTTAATATCGTGCAATGTAAATAACGTAGTTATCGGGCTGCAACGTAGTTCCGCGGCAATAACCGAGCCGGCACATTACACGAAATAACGACACATAATAGCTTACGCATAAAAAATATTTATAATATAAAATGATTATCTCGTTTGAACCGACAGACTATAAACGACTCTTTAATACGTTCGATATCAAAAACGATAATCTCGTCAATTTGATATAACGAAATCAATTGGCCTTTTGCCCATGAACAGGCCCAGTCACGAAAGCATTTGAATAGTTGTGATAGAAAACTTGTACGTGTCATATCGTACGCGTTATGCGAAACATTTTGAAATTTCATTGGCACCGTAACGAGACACGACTGTCGCGATTATACCGATGAAATTGGAAAACGTTGAAGCGAGTATAGAAATTACCTTCGATCTTCTCGATAGAATCTAGACGAGAAAACTATCGACGCCAGCGCGTGATTATTGCAATTGAAATTAATTACGATTCTTTCGAGTATAATAGGTGTAACAAGTTGTTACGTTTTATCCGCGTGTATATTTGCATCGGAACTTTGCATGAATATGTATAAAGTTCCGATCGATTAATCTTGATCGAATATCGCGATTCGAAACGACAGTGTATATCGTTGCAGCAATTTCGAATGAAGTCACAGAACATGGCGCGGCATAACGTTCGTTGTTGCCATTTTATACGAACTTTTACGGTATTTTACAGGTTGCCCCGTAAAGTTGGCCGGTTCTCGCGGTCGCTCTGAATCTG
This sequence comes from Bombus impatiens, assembly GCF_000188095.3. Classification (NCBI taxonomy): domain Eukaryota; kingdom Metazoa; phylum Arthropoda; class Insecta; order Hymenoptera; family Apidae; genus Bombus; species Bombus impatiens. The sequence continues at coordinate 1,887,526 of NT_176452.1, forward strand.
GCCGCATAATGTAAACCAAAATTAACGACCTTGCTTTACACACCCAGCCCCTTTCATCCCCCTCCCCCCACCTCTTTCTCATCGTTCGGACGCGAGCGAAAACAAATTCGCAAGGGGTGAAATTTAATAACGCGGTTAGAGCGACAGCGTGAAAAGCAAAAAGGTGCGGCACACTCTTTCACAGTCGCGTGAAAAAAAAGACGAACAGCCATCGTCGTCGCGATATTAATCGCGCAACGATATAAAAGTAACGACACCGGTGTTCGAACCGGCGAGATGAACCAGGAAGGGGAGTATGATGATAGCGAACGCGATAGAGAAAAAGAGACGCGCGTATCAAAGGCATTTTTAATAAATAACAGCGGCACGAGCAGTTCCAGTGGCCTCGTTCCGGTCGCGCTTGGCACCGCGCATCCTTCCACTGTGTAATTGTCACTAAAAATTCATTAGTCAACGGATCACGCGGCGTGATCAAAGTCCGCGAATTTCAAATCTCATAGCATTATGGTTGTGTCCGGTAGAGAGACGCAAATTCTTCGAATACGGATCTCCGTTCTCTCTTTTTTTTCTTTTTTTTTTCTTTTTTTTTTCTCGATAAATAGATTTGGAAACGTATACTTGAACTAACAATGTCAGAGTTTCGATATGTATCTTACGTAGATACGAATCTTAACACTTTGACTGTCACGTTGGTGATATATGACCGGTCACGGTTTCTCCTGTGACGACACGGTGGGTCATTGATGACCGGAGCGCTCGAGCTTCTTACAATTGTCAAAATTGAACGAAAGTTGACAGTTAGGGCATTTTGAATATAACCGATAAATAGAAGATACTTTGAAATAAAAAGTGCCCCATCGAACGATTAAACGTTTTTATTAGAACATCAATAAAAAAAAAAAAATGAGAACAAATCTTGCATCTAACGATGCACTGTGTTAAAACACAACGATTTTAGTCAAAGTGTTAATATTTTACGCTTATAAATTGCGTACGGCGCTCTGCGCGCAAAACGCGCTCCCAGAGCCATTTTTGATCGACGCAGAGATCTATCGATGTACTGGCTACACCGACTGGTTGTTTTTATTGCTTGGAACGTCAACGTTCGGTTGTTTTGCTGATCATTTGTCACAAGAATGCGCAAGGCTTCATTACCTTGGTAACATAACAAAAACGTTTGTTTCTCGTTGCTTAAGTCATCGATTCGGTCGAAAAAGACATAAAACCGAGATATCTCGTGGCCCGGCCACAACGTCCTGCTCGCTAAAAACGAGATATCCCGTAACCCGTAAGCAATGTGTTAAATACGTTACACGTAATCGATTAGAGTTAAAGCGATACGAAGGAAATAAACGAACAGATGTAATTACGTTGCTGTTCCGATAAAGGTAAATCTTCGCGTAACTAGGACCGTTTGCATATTTTTAGTAATTCGACGAAGACGTAAAAAATTTCATACCGTTCATTTTGACTAATTTCGTAGGTTCAGTTTTAACAGCAACGATGCAAACTTATCCTTTTTTTTTTATCATTCTATTCCATTTTAAACGACGACGGCGCTAATCACCGCGAAACGCAAGTACAGCGGAATATAACGACGATATTAAATTGTCGGATGGGTTAAATTACAGAGAATAGTTTGTTCTATACTAACCTCCACAAGGGTGATGAGAATGATGAAAAGAGGCGGCGGACAACACCTGTAATGGTCGGCGTAGTATTTCCGGTCCCTTTCTTCCGTAAGGAATTCATCGCCGATCATGCGGACCATCCTGCAATTAAGAAATTTTCTTTCACCGATTCTATTCTTTGTCGTTGGTTACATTTCTGTTTCTCGTTTTCTCTTCGACACATTGGCGCGTTAATTTTTCCACGTTTAACGATCGAAACGTTGCTTCCGCGGATCACAGTTTAGTTAGCTGCGCTTGCTTCGAGACGAACGAATCGTTGGAATTTTGCTTAGTGGAATAAATTAAGGAAGAAAAATACGTAGCTCGGATACTCCATTTTTGCTCTCGATGCTGTATTTTATTGGCTCGAAATATTATTTGTAGATTTTATTGTTCAAGTTGAAGGTATTGTTCGAAGCATTTCTGGTTTGTTATATTATCCGTAGAGAATTTTTTAACTGATTTGCAATCCATTGAAACGGTAAAATACATAGATGTATGGAAAAACCAGAAGCAAAAGTTGCTCGCATTTTTCATTCTGTAATATGAATGATAAACAAATCATATTTCGAAAATACTATATCGCGCGTATTGGTAATATAGGCTCGATGAATCGATACATTTGCCACGGATGATATTCCAACGCGAAAAATGTATTGACCAACGATAAACTCGTCAACCAATATCAGCTTGAATGCGGTATTTTCAATCGTATTTAAAAATCTGCGATGTATAAAATAAACGTTAAAACATTACAATAAATGTCCATAACCAATGTCCATAAACAATGAACGTTACGTAAAAAAATATTGACGAATGAAATACAATAGACGCTGCATGGAACATTGCAATTAGAGATTCGGAAATTTCAATGAAAAGCATAAAATCCTCGTTAAAAGAGGTTATAAGATACTTATAAATAAACTGTGGCTTTTGTACGTTTTTATCGAGAATTCAACGATATTGAACTAATAGTGTAAAAAATATAGAAAATATCGTTATATCCAAAATAAAAATTGCAATATTCAATGAGTGGAACAAGTGTCTATTTAAGCTGCCTTTCTCTACTTGTATTCGTAAGAATACGAAAGCATCGTAAACTTGTGCAATCGACTCGCATACGAGAAACGATACAAAAGGAACGCGAGCTTGTAACAAATAACATAAAGAAAAGCTTGGAGAATTCACAGCTCGCGACTCACACCACCGAGTTCTTAGCCGGCACTAACGAAACAACGGATTTATCGAGGCAGAATTATGAAAATTATCGAGATCATTAAGAGTTTTTTTTTTTCACCCAAGTATTTGAGAATTAATCTGTCAATGGCCCGGGGATATTCTGCGAACTAATCGTCGGTCTGGAGGAATTTTCACGCGAAGAAATAGTTACGAACGCTCGTTAATCGTCGCCAGGGGTAGCGAAATAACGAGAAATTAATTTTACCGATTTCAACTTCGCCACGAAGAAAAGGAGAAACACTTTCGCGCAATTACGGCTGACTTGTGCCGTCTAGGATTTCTCATTATCTCGACCAGTCGATATCCGACAGTTGTTCCAAGTCATACACCCTTGACATTGTGAGAGAATTTCCACGATTATTAATAATAATTACGATTAACTAATTGCACACTGTTGCATTGGCGCATAGGATTTTAATCAAAGACCCTGTGTTCTCGATACCCTTTCAGCCTCCATCCAATTTCCTTCTTCCCTTTTCATTCTTTCACCTCGATTGAATAGTTTTTAATGAAATTCAACGTATTCGAATGTCTCGCAATGAATTTACTTTGACAAAGCAAAATCAGAAACGCGAGCCACGAGATTCTAAATTAATTCTAAATTGATTCTAAAATAATTCGAATATATTTCGAGAATCTCTGGACTTTTTAACGAATTCACGCGACAAAATAATTATTACAAAATATTTTTTAAATTATTTATTTACTTAGCATTGCTCGTATACTCGTAACAACGAAATAACTGTCCTTTGATATTCGATACGATTTTACGTTCGTGTATTCCACGCGGTTTTATAAATAAAATATCCTAAAAAAAAAAAAAAAAAAAGAAAAAAAAAGGGAGGTATTTGAAGAGATAAAATATCCAATAAAATATCGAAAACGTGAAGAACAGGGTTAAGCACGGAACGAGTAACGTCGTACGGTTACTGATAAACGCGTAATTAATAACTTGATCGATCGTCGAATGAAAATTCGAAGGTAGAAAGATACGAATACCGCTATTTATTTCCTATCGTTCTACCAGAGAAGACGAATGCAAACATTTCCTATTCATTCGTTATTCTGAGGCGATCGTTCAACTGTAAGTCTGCGTCACTGTGAATTAAATCGTCGATCAAGTGGTATTTCATAAACGTTCTTCATATTTCCCGACTGTGCGCCGTGAACCAATATTTCTCGTGGATTTCCTCGCAATTAGCTTGATTGAACATCGAAAAAGGGGAAATCTTATATCTATTGGGCACCGAAGAAATATAGTAACATTTGTTTTTTCAGATTATTGAAAGACATTTATCAAACGTATTTTCCTGAATCCGATAAAATAGCATCGGCCATGCTGAAGTGGAAAAATTTGATATTTCATTTTGCGTTTTTCTTAATGTTCTCCGCGATATTTTTTAAATCACGCGGATATTTCATTTCTACGAATCTACAACCCTATCATTTACGATTCCACGTAGTTTGACCGTATGGTTGTTTACAAAATTCTCAAATTATACTCCAAATCTTCGTTACATTAAATCTAAAATCATCTAAATTACATCTTAAATCAATACGTACGTTATGGTAGAAATTCCTAATATTCTATAATATTATCAGATAAGAAATAGCGCGAAATTCTACTCGCTAGAACAAAAGATCCGAATTCTTATTATTATAATGACAAAAATTCCGAATACTCTATCGTTTGAATATTAATATTATTATTATGAAAAAAGGAGTAATATTATTAAAACAATACGACGTTTCGATTCTACTATAAGAACGATACAAATTCCAAATACCATCACTGAGACGATAGAAATTCCATATTTTTCCCCGTGCCTATCTTACAATCTCCTATAGTATTCCAACGAATAATGTTCTAACGAACGATAGAACAACAAATGGACCAAACGAGACACAAGTTTCTTTTAGAAACGTGCCGAAGCGTGAGCAGCTATGGTCGCGTAGATGCTCCGGTGTTCCCGATAGCGATCTTCTGTTCCATGGAATAATTACGAAGAAATATTGGCCCGTAATTCAACGCGCTAGCCATAACACCGTTTATGGTATCATAGATGAACTATCTCCTTCGTGTTTCCATCGACCGCGAGACGAAGCGAGGGTAGAGGACGCTCGTACGAGGGTGGACGAGAAAAGAGCAATTAGAGAGAAGCTAGGCTATATGGAGCGTGTTAGAGGAATGAGAGAGAAAAAAAAAGAGGAAAGAAAGAAGAAGGAGGGGGAAAAAATAGGTAGAGAGGTAAGAATTAACGGGAAAGATGAAAGAAACGTGGCAAGGAGAAAAAGTAGAGCAGAACGAATAAAACAGTTGGTAGCGAGGAAAGGTTGGAGGACAGAGATATTAAAGAAATGAGAACCACGACTAATTACGGAATAATACAGAGATCAAGAAAGCGATGGAAAAAGTTCTGGCGGGGTGGCCTGCGACAAAAAAGATCATGGAAATGGGTCAAAATGTGATACTAATGGGAGAAGCAAATTACAGGATGAAGAGGGGCCGACAAGAACCGGGAAATATTATTTTTCAAGCACGCTATCGCGGTATGGTTGCTTTGTTTATCTTTTAAAGAGACGCGACTTCGAGTTGCAGGAAGTATAATACGTTTCTCTTATCGATTATTTACGACTGTATCCATTACTATGATAGATTATTCGTGGACTATCGGAAAATTTAAAGGTACAAGAATGCGCAGAGTACGCGTACGTAAGATACAGATTATTAAAAATGTAGTATGTTCGTTAGGATTGAGATTATAGGAAATTTAGAATTGCAAAAATGTACAAAGTAGACATAATACGCAAAAATACACAGAATATTCAAAGTAAGTAAGTAAATTTCTGTTGAAAATGACAACGCGAGTTTGTGCTCGCCATCCATATGCAAATGCGTTAGTTATAAGAAATGGTAACCGGAGGATGATCCTAGTTACAATCGAGAGATTTGATCGATAGGCTTAAGATGCTCTTTTTGTTTTTATCCCTAGTTTTTTGTAAGCGGGTGCAATAAAGGTCTCTTTTGGCTAGGAACGGCGTGATAGATTTATCCATTCGATAAAATAATAACTATTCTGATCTTACCTCCGAGTATAGGAATAACGACAATTTCTATCTAGATTCTATTTAGTTTAATTAAATTCATAGAAAGACGAATTTGCATAAAACTCCGCTGTCTAGCTATGATACGTTTAACGAGTGAAACAAATTTCTATCGTTGTGCTTCTATTTGCGCGATGTAAATTCGCGTGGAATACGCAATCCGGTTATTAACGATTCAGTTGAAATCATAAGCTGACTTTTATCATTTTCAACGACGATCGGTCTGTTTTAAAAATGTTAGCAGCTGCAACGCTGCTTAGATTAAATATTAAAACATGATCGAGCGGCGAACAACGTGTTTGCAAAATGCAGAACATGGCGCAGGGTAATTTTCGTTTTTCACGTAAAGCACAACTCTTTTTCAAAAAGTCGTTTCCCGGTATTTTAGATTTTTCCACGATAATTATAAAATACTGACACTGGTGGATTAAAGCGATTCATGAAACAGTGTTATTTAAGACGTTACAGAATGGGTGCGCAAAACAGAGAAATTGTAGCAATTTATGGAAACGTTTATGGACTTTAAATTACAAAACAATTAGAAAGGTATACGGTAATAACGAAACCGTATAACAGCGAGTAACTATTTTACAGAGGGAAACAAAACTGTGTGGGCGAGATGGGAGTTAGTGTTTTATGAACACCTAAGTGTTCATGGAGTACGCGAATCGTGACACCGTTTTATTTGTTGTAGTAGCTGCAAACCGCAGTGTGCGGTCAGTTACCGGGTTGTGTAGTTACTCGCGTAACAGGAGAACAAATATCTTTTTCTCGTTGTCGCAAATCCTTTCGTAAAATTGCCAGCGTTTTCTTCTATGAAATACGTCGCGAGCCACGATTGCCGCCGGTTATCCCGAAGAAACGCGTTAAATTTATGGGACCTTGGTAAATCATAAAATTCCGATCATTGATAAGCGAATGAAAATATTACATTCTTCGCTTTTTTCTAATCATTCGAAATAAAAATAGAAGTTTTCGCAACCATATTCGGAATTAATCTTGCGATCGCTTTTTGCTACGTTTCCAGACAAAGTGTCACCAAACGAAATTGTAAATTTTAATCTGTAAAAAGCGAGTTGCACTATAGATAGATATTGTTTTCATTTGTTACCTATAATTTCAACAACACGTTTGTTCAATTTCCACCAATAAAATACCAAACGCGATCCTGACAACAACTCGCTATACATCCTCTCCGTTCTCGATCAGAGGGTTTTCGCAACATTTCTCTGCGCATCCGTGCAAAACACTTTTCTACCAATTGGAATTAAGAAACGGTCGCAGAAATCGTCGCGAACGTTTCTAAATTTCTACAGACGCTATGAAACGCGAGAACAGAAATAAGAGGAGCTACGAAATTGTTAGTCCTGGTGGGTTGGGTGTCCTTCTCGGTGGGAGTTGCAAGTAGCCGTGAAATAGGAAAGCAAAGCAAGCAGCTCGGTGAGGAATCAGCGAAAACGGAGACGGTCAGATACGCGAGATATGGTCGGTCTGAAAAAAAAGAAAGAAAGAAAGAAAGCAAGAAGGAAAGAAAGAAAGAAAGGGAGAAAAAAGCGGGTGATCTCGAATGCAGAGTGGGTCTGTGAGCGCGGCTGCCAGGTCCGTAGGCTCACATCTAATTGCTAGCGCGCCTCGAGACACCGTAGATCGCACGAGCGATTTCCAATTAGCGATGTGACTGATATACCTGGGTTCAAGGAAACGAGAAAGGGGTCGTCTACTCTGTTTCTCTCGCTTCCTCCGTTCGCGACAGCACAGGTGGCGTGCTTGACGTCCGCCACGCTTCTCTGCAACGGTCTCTGCTACAAGATGAGACAGTCTGAGGAGAACGAGCCGAGAGAGAGAGAGAGAAATACCTGCTTCAAGGATACTGATTAATTGCATCGGCTAGGTATATCGAGCCTTCGTTATTAACCGTCACAATGGCCGAATAGTCAGGCTAATTGATCGAGCACGCGGAAAATCGCCGCGAGAACGAGAACTCGTCGATGCATACTTTTCGACGATTTACCATTTGTCCAGACGATTCTTTGGAAGATAAGTTTCTTTAGAAGATAAATCGAAGTATACACCGAGACGGCAGTTCGCCGATCATTGACAAAATAGATATCTAACGCAACAAAGTTATCTAAATATTTAAATTTCGCGAACCATATATACTACGTCTCCAAATATCTTCGCTTTTATCGATTCTTTGTACGACCACGATATTGTACGAATGCATCTTCCATCATATACCCCGTGACGCTTCTTCTTCGACTACTATATCCTTTATGCGTTTATGCAAATTTATATCCTTCTAGACACAATGAAGAGAACGGAATCTAAATAGCAGTTCGTTTCGTCCCATGGATACGGTAATTAACGCCTTTAACATCTTGTATATCTTTGTACATTACGCGTGCTCCGCACGCCTGCGCGCTTTTGAATCACCGATAAGCGTACGAACACCATGTACTAAAACTTCCCTCGTAGATAAAAAGTATTTCCTTGCCTCTTATCAGCATACGAAACGTCGTTACATGGATCCATCGTAGATACGTCGATTTCACCAACAATTCACGCGACATGTCAAAATACCTGCGCTTTCATCGACTCTCTTACAACTACGAATTCCTCTGCATCGTGTAGAAAGTTAGAAACACGGTGAGGTTAAAAGGACGAGTCTCGTAATCAAATTAGTTACTCGAGTTCTCCATAAAACGCGGAGATCCGTTGTTCGCGCGACAACCAACCGGAAAGTAAGAAATTGTCCCAGCAGCGGTACAGCTAAGTAAGGACAGTAACGACCTTAACTACTATGTCAACCTGTATCGCCTTTAATTACTCGGAGAGAGTGTTGCTGCTGTCACGATCCCGTGATCGCCAAGTTTCGCTGTTCCTGAAGTTCGCGCAAGCGGAAGGCTTTCGGAGATGGTTTCGAAAGGTTCCCCGTGATAATTCGATTCTTTACTTTTGTCTCGTACGCGTTTTTCTATTTTCTTTTCGCGACCACGTCCGCCCACGAATTAATCGAATCACCTGGAACCGGCGATTCTTGGTTCATAAAAAAAAAAAAAAACAAATTCACATAAAAGCTCCGCTCCCCAGCGGCTTAAACCCAAAAATTGTACTAAACAAAAAAAAAAATATAAAGCGCCGACACATAATATAGTACGTCGTAGCGCCGCGTATCGGTACCTTTGCCTAACACATCATTACAAAAATTCACCGTTTATTGTGAATACCAAAATGTATTTAAAACTGTATCTTGGATTAAACAAACACCATTAAAAATAAAAAATAAAAAAGAATTCTTGATTCATACAAACGAGTTTATTACATCGGCGACGGTGTTTCGCAGGTTTCTGATACAGCAGATTCCATGTGTTCGTAGGAAACAACGGGATAAATGAAAGGAACGAGTATCATCGAAATACTGTACACGCGTTTCGGTGGATTCGTTAAAAAGTATACGTGATATTGGATTGGCAACTAAGTGATTGCGGAATTTATCATTAGATGGTATTGACAAAATTCGCAATCACTTAGTTACCAAAGCAATATTTGTCGATAATTGCGTTCGGAGTTAGTTACGTTATTTAAAGTTATTCGGAGCTTGACTGTATTTCGCGAAATATTAAATTGATCTCGAGCGCAGACTTTATGGTTCACTACGTCTGCGAAGCATATTTCGATTATCGTCCCCGTACGTTCCTTTCGACGAGCTTATTGTAATTTCGTCGGTTCCTTTCTGTACCAATTGTACGCAGCAGATTAGAAACGTAAGGTAAAAATTGATCGGGCTGGTGCACGCGACGCGCGATTTGGAGATGGAAATAAAATTCGAAACACGATATATTCGATGGATGTAATTTCTACGCATATTCTTCTTATTTCGTACGGTTGACAACTCTTCGTGGAAGCAAATCGAGTGTCTCGAAATCAATTTTACAGAAATCAAGTTTACAGAAACGACGTTCCCCGTGCACCGGAATCTAACATTTCAATATCTTACATTTATTACCATCTTATATTTATCGCAAACAGACAGTCGAGACGATACTGTAACCTCATTTATCGAATACTATCTATCTGACGACGGTAAATATTTATTTACCATAGCTTCCAACGATATTTAGAAGAACAGCATTAAGCAAAATAAGAAGGCAACTCTTAAAGGATTTGCGAGTTAAAAGGAAAGGACACTCTAAAACGGATATTAATTTCTCCAACTTGTATCTTCGCTGGTACGCGTAAATAGCTGATCCAGAGCAACGTTTACATAAAGCTAAACGGTACAACGAAAAAGCTGGATTTATCGCGAGTCACGTGTTCTTACAGCTTCGTCGTTACGTGCACGCAAGTGCACAGACACATGCGAACATAAAAAGGGAATAATGCTTCCGTAAGAGTCGCCTTCGTTCTTATCCCCTTGCAGATGTACGTTCGTATAAGAATCCAAGCAGATCAGTAGCCCTTAAACCCGATTTTACTCGTCCGCGATCAAAGCGATCGGGAAATCGAATCTCTCGATGATCGTCTAGCTCGCGTGCAGATTTCGTATCGGTGGAATAGAATATGTAAGCCGACCAATACCGTTTTAGCTAAGGCCGCATACGTACAGGCGTGGAAAGTGCATAAAGCGGATCAACGAAAACGTCGATCGTTCAGACGATTTCTTAAACGTATCGATTTTTGAACGTTTTACGAGCGAACAGAATCATCTCCGACAGAATCGTTCTGTCGTTTTCGTACTTCTGCGGGGAGAAAGAATAAAAATGGTAAATCGAGACTACCAAATAAACTTCAGACGTATCGCCGTGCGACATAGAAGCGGCGCCTGGAATTTTACGCGCATCTTTTCGTACGCTTTTTACGGCGAGGAGCATCGAGGTCTAATCGAGCCGCTTATTCGGTAAACAGGTTAACGCTTTGACTGCCACAGTGGTCATTGGTCAGATACGTAGGAAAATATGAAGAAAGAATAGGAACACACCCAAACGGGCTAACTGTGGAAACACCTCAAACATGGATAAAAGACTGAAAAGGAAACAGACCTCACAAAGGACACAACCTAACAAACACGAAGATGGTATTCCGCTGGGGGTGGTCACCCACATGATAATCATCAAACAGTTAAAAATTCTATCAAATGTCCAAACTCGATAAATTGTGCATGTAAAGAATTAAATAAATAAATTAAAAAAAAAAAAAACGGTAGTCATTGGTGACCGGAGCGCTTCAACTTCTTACATTTGTAAAAGTTGTATGAAAATCGACACTTAAAATCGTCCATTGAGGGAGAACGTTGTCTCGCATCATCGGTTTATTATTATTTTGCCATCATATTCTTTGAATAATAAAAATACTCCCGTGGCGTCTTCAGCGAGACATATGATTTCGACGTGGCAGTCAGAGTGTTAACTTGGCGAAACAAAGAGCAGAGACGATCGATGAAATTGTATAAGATAAGCATCGATCGCAAGCGCTTTGCAATTAATATTTCAACATTTCGAATGGTGATGTAGGTTAAAGTCAGATACAAAAGTAGTATACAAGAACCATAATTGAAAGAAGCTACGCAAGTATATCGAAACATAAAATCTGCGATTACGAGCAACTCGATATTTCGTAAAACACAATCAAACGATAAGCATTTTGCTTTGTGATGGTCCGATCGAAGGACTTGGAGGAAGATTATCTGTCTTACCGTGTTGAAAGATTCCAAAATGTAGAATTTTGTGTCGCGACGCGTAGCATGGGCCACGACGAAGAGGATCGTATTTGAAAGGATCAATATGGAAACCCGATTCGAAGCAGAATACACACGTGCATTAGTTGGTAGCGCAGGATGGAAAACGTTTTTCTTGCTCGAACTAAAAACACGTTTTAAGCAAGAAAAATATGGTTCGCACACAGGAAATGTACAAGAACACAACTGGAATATTATCTTTTTCATCGCTGCAATGACGTTTCATTTGCGAACTCTGTTTCAAAATGAAATAAATAGAACCGTGATCTTATGATAACCTCCGATAGATATTGAAATCGCGATAGTAGAAGCTTCTCGATACGTTTATATTTACAAAAATAAAAGGACGGATATTTTTACCGTATATAAAATGTTTGGGAACAGGTTCTATGTGAAAGTTGCGACGGTTCGCAACGATTAAAGAAGCTACATGATTTTTGATAATTCAATTTACTGGACGTTAATGGCATTACAATTTCATGTGAAATTTTTATTTCTCCATCTAATACGCTCATGTTCGAAGTTAGTACAATCGAATCCAAATTATCAGCAAAATCTTCAAAATTACGAGCTTCAAGTTCCTAATTTTTGTATCCCGTTCGACGAGAAATGACAAACTCGTGGAAGAGGGGAAAATCTACTTCTCGTGTCGTCTATTAATTACTAAACTATTCTGCAAGACCATGTGAAATCTTCAATCTGTAACTTGGTCTTCAATTGATAAACATTATCACTTAATAAATGTGGGATGGTGTGAAGGGTCAGGGAAGGACGTGGCGTGAGGGGTGATTGTTTATAGACGTCGTCAGGATATGTTAATGTTGTCAAGGAGTGTTGTGAGCGTTACCAAGGTTTGTTAAGGGAAAAATGAGCGTGGTGAATGCTGTCAGAGTTGAATTTATCGTGGTCGAGAGAAATTGTTGTTGTTGTGACGTAGAATTAGTGAGAAACGAATTCGTGAAACGCGATGTTTTATTCGATTTTGTGAGAGTGCAACGATATTGTGTTTATCATACTGTTTTTTCCTGTTAATTTATGATATAACATTCTTACATAAATTATTATGCATCCATGACGAAGAAATTCATCAATTTTGTTCGTCTTTTCCTTCGATCATTCAACATCGCATCCATCGCTTGTTACAAGCGATTCAAGGCTGAGATTTACGGTTTGTTTCGTCCGGTGACTCTTTGCGTAACCTGGAAACTATCCCTCGGTCGAGGCGGCCACTCGCTACGTCAATATAATTAGTTGGATCGTAATAATCCTAAGGAACTGTCGTAAAACTAAGCATTTCGATTTGACCGTTAAGTGGTATAAAACACCTTCGAGTCAAAATGTTCTTTATAGTTATTGCTCCATCAGCTAAAAAGTGGACAAACGTGGGTTTCCCATGTTTCCCGGGATTTTCACCCGTAAGCGACCGGTGATAGGCGACCAACATCCAACAAGAGTTTTCCTCTACGACAGTGTCACGTAAACTTAAGGGTTGGATGACGAAATAAAATAGCTGAGTCGTAACACAACTATTAATTTTGTTTTAATTAAACTTTATTATGGATTCAGCAATCACAACGGAACACACACTGAATTAACATAAATCACAATTCACTTCAACCACGTTATGTAAGACTTAGTTACACTGACACGTTAAGTACGCGACTGTTAGAAGGGTAGAGACCGGTAAAGATATGTTGACTATTCTAAGGATACGGAATATTTTAATGACGATACTGTGTCTGAGGAAAGCTAGGGATGGGTGTGTCTAAGGACACGGGACTATCGGATTAGTTGATGACAATTTTGGTTAAGGAAGTGAGGGCAGTAGACACCGTCTCCGATTGGATAATAAGACGATTGGTAGACCAGAAAGAGTTTTGCCCGCCCTCGTGTGAAAGTTGTTAACGGAACATACCAGACGTTAACCCATATTAACAATAAACGTAAAGACAAGACAAGAGGTACTCGCTTGGTCCGAAGGACCTTAACTATGAAAATTCCAAGACCCCTGGTGGGTACTTCGGATTATTGAGGGTACGCGCCAAGGATGTGCAGACATCTGGGCGCCATCCTGCCCGCGGTGTGTGGATGTGCAGACATCTGGGCGCCATCCTGCCCACGGTGTGTGCCCTGGTCTCTGATGTGAAATGACGTTACAACAGCATCATCATCGAACGTTACTGGATCTACGATTACAGATCAGTCAACATCTCTGCACTGGGTTCACTACTTTATCTCAGCCAACATATATCCATTAACTATATCTACTTTTGATAATTCATCTAATAGACATATATATACACGCAACGAGCGTAATCATCTTGTCTACAATCGTTGTTGGAACAAAGAGTACATTATAACCTGTTACCTCAGCGTTATAATTAAATTCAATCACCTTTGTTACCCTAAACGAAATAGGGGATCGACCAGTTTCGTAGCGTCGATCGTAATATCGTAACGGGAATTTACGATTCCCGTTGACGCGTTTCCTTGAGATCGCGTCTCTCCGTCAATGGTCGAAGAAACACAGTTTGTTGTACAATGTTTCGCTATGTGCTGCTATGTTTCAGGTAGCGTGGCAAGTTCTCGGTCATCGATTTTCTATCGATAAATAAAACATCTTGTAATTTTTACGTATTATCCAGATTGCTTTCCAAATTGTGTCTCTAATGAAATTTCAAAGTGTACCACGTACAATACGGACGTAAAAGCTTTCTGCTTTCCTGTGCCGGCGTATGTACATTCTGTTTGGGTGAGAAAGGAAGGAAGGAGCAAAGGGGCGAGGGGAAGAAGACGAAGATCTCGATACAGAGTGAAAGACAGAGGGACAGAGGATCGGAAGGACGTTTGATCGTAAAGGGGTCGAGGGTGCGCCGCATGCCCGAGAAAGCATGAAATTGCGCTCAGCTCGGTCGCGGCATATTAGATTATTAGGACTCCGCGCGCGCATATCCGGACGTCGTCCTGCTGTATTCCCCCCGGGAATACAAGGGAAATTTCGCGATAAATCAAACGTAGCCAGGCCACAACTATGCCCGTCGGGGAAACAAGATTTTCGTCGAAACGACCGTAAAGTCGTTTAATACCCCCGTGTTTGGAGGATCGGCCACGCGGATCCGCCATCTGTTCACGTAAAATTCACGACAATTTCCGTTCAACATGATCGAACAGCGTCTGCCACAGGCCAGTGACGATAAAATATCATAAGCGTCAGCTTTAGCCAATTATTACAAAAGAATAGCAGTAGCTGGGTATCTGTTAAACGACCAATTTCTGACGAATCGCTGCAAAACTCCTACGGTTTACCGTGTTTGAGTAGGTTTTGCGTTACGTAACGATTATATCGTGTTTGTCAAGATTAATCGAACCAGCCTTCGGTGAATCTACGAATGCTGTTGCGTTTCGAAAAATTGTTCACGTTGTTGATACGTACAAATATTCAGAAGCAATTTCACACGTACGATGATTTATGTCATTTGTTTGCGACAGATAAATTTCTATTTTTTTTCTTTCTTCTTTTATTTATTTATCAGAGCGAGGCAATGAAATTAAAAAATTTACGAAAAGCGGAATCGACTAATTGAACTTTGGACCCTCGACTCCGTTTGGTTTGACTCTCTGAAAGCTTTTCTTATCTACGACTGTTGCAGTTACGAAAGGAGTCGATATATTTCTCGACATTAAGAAAACGTTATCGTAACTGGCAATAAAATTCCAACTTGATTGGCTACCCGAATAAACAAATACTTTTTTTTAAGAATCGTAAAACACGAATAACTAATATATCGAAGATTTCACCGTTTAATTACCCACTGAACGTGTCTCTATCTTCAGCCGTTATAAAGATACTCCTAACTTCGGCCTTGGATTGCGTGACCCTGTATAATTACCTGAGAACGACGACTTAATTAGCAAGCTCTGTCAAATCAATTCGCTCCTTGCTTCGGAGCAATTACAAGTTATTAACCAGAAACGCGATCCGGGAAAAAGAGGCGAGGACAAAACGATTCGTGTCCATTCGAAAATTCGATTTGCCGGATAGTAATAATATCCTCGATAAACATGTCTGAGGGTCTCTATCGAGAAAGTTACGGTCACCGTGTGTATCAACTGTTCCAAGGATGACATTTAAGAAGAAGCAATACGTTATAGGAAAAGGAGAAAAGGACTTTATGGGGGTGACAGAAGAGAGACAGGATTATTCTCGCAGGTACAAGAACAGGATCAATTGTTAAGGATGAACAAGGAGAAACCAATGTAGAAAAGAGTTTGCCGAAGAAGGAAATTGACTTCTGGCAGGTAAGGACACGTGCTTGGACTACGTGCCACTGTCTGGACCAGTGGTTCTCGATCTTTTACGTGTTTGAAAATGGCATATTCTTCGTTGAAGTAGATATAGCTATAATTATAATGTATAACAATGAAAAGAGAATAAAACACCTGCAGATAAATCGTACGTTTCTTGCTGCTTTTATTTTCTAAATATTTCGTTGTATATAATTCTTATAACGTAAAATGTAAAACGAAATGACATTTCTTAGAGGTTTTCCTATAGATACAAAACGAGTAAGCGTCGTGATATTTACGGTCAACAGTTTTGTATACGCATCAAGTTTCGTACACCTGGATTACATATATAGATAAACGGAGAAAGCGAGGAGAAACATTGAATCTTATAAAATTATAGAAACTCCGATAACCGATCAACCAGACGACTGTGGCTTACGCCAGGTTGAGAACCACTGGCCTAAGCTCTTAGTCTAGGCGTGTCTTTGCACGCACCACCATAAGCTCGTAAATGTATACTTCGTTCGTAAGTACGAGGATGATACTTTGGTCCACCAGCATTAACGATACATGAAGGAATATCACTACAAGTTGTCAAATGTAAGTAGTTTTCCTTATCAATTTGACAATTCCATATCACATAAACAACATATTAATCTACTAAGAAAAAGCTACTGTCCCCTCTTACTTCAACTTTCTTTCTCACGTTCATCCCTTGCAGAATGAGCTACCCACGTTCGCTTTTCTTGCCCTCTCGTTTCCTTCGACTGAGCAAATCGATTGGTATATAAATGCTACATGCCAAATACAGTGGTTACGTTCAATGGCAACAATTTTCGCAGCCATCATACGCATTCTCTATTTTCTGGTTTCAGCCGCTCATTTGCCAAGTCGTTCGACACTACAACGCTAAAACGATAGAGAAAATTGATGAAATTACGCGAGATAAGCATCGATCAACCGCTTTGGCATTAAAATTTCAACAATTTCGAAGAGCCTAGTTAACCACTTTGGCCTGAGAACGACACGTTTAGCGGTCATGGCAACTCCGCCGTATCTGCGTGCCTAATCTCGGTTGACGTTATTTCCATCGTGAAGCGAATTAGTTTTTCTTTTCTCTCTCTCTCTCTCTCTCTCTCTCTCTCTCTCGTCAGTTAGAACGGTGTGTTTCGATTCTACGAGGAGAGAAAAACGAATAGATAGAAGGTTACGAGCCTGGTAAATGGATGCCTCACGCGTCTGTTTGTAGGAATGGTGATTCGACTACTTATCTGTCTACTTAACGTGCTTAGGGGAGTGGTCGGGAAATAGCGTCGCAAGGAGGATAAGCTCGCGCGACTAGGGTTTACGGGAAGGTCGATAAATACGACGCGAGACGTAAAGTTTCACCCTGCAGATATGGAAGAAGCGACAACAGAACGGGGATGATCTATCCTGTTCGATTACGTTTAAACGTATATGAGCGCCATAACGTTGCTTGATTAGTTGTTCCAGTTGTTTGAGTTCGCGTGTGTGTGTTTTATGTTCGACTTTAGAATCCGTTTAACCTTATCGGATGGATAGTATCGTTGTTGGTAGAACGTACAGTAGCTCACAAAGGTATTCGAACATTTATTATAGAGACCTTGGATCACGAGTATATCGTGTTTATTATAGAAAGCATTTTGAAATTTCATCGACATTCTTACGAGCTACGATTGTCATAATTACGTCGGTGAAATTGGAAACAAACTGGAGAACGTACGTAGAAATTGCAAGGCATTTAAAGCAAATGTATGGAATTTATTACAATATGTAATTCGTTTAATCCAATATCGAATTAGTAATTGTTATAATTTGTCTTATAATTCTAATTTATAATCGAAAATTACAGTTAATGTAGAAGATCGATAGAACGAATGATCGTCAATATGAGCAATAATAGCATCCAGTACTAAGTTTCCTACGAGTTAATGTCATTACGCGCATGTTTGTTCGTCGAAATGCATATTCGTGTACGAAACACGTATCGTGCTCTTCGCTCTGTTTACGCGATAAATTGTTTATTTTATTGGCCTATTTGTAACGTACATCGTTTATGTCATTCGTAAACCAATACAGAGTTTGAAGTAGAATGTATTCCGAAGCTGTTCATCGACCGTCTCGATTTGCTGCAAAAGTCTCGAAATGAAAGTAGAAACAGTACGTTAAAAAATTAATCAACGTAATAAAAGAAGAGATAAAATATATTAAGAAATATCGTAAGACACGCTACGAAATTCAATTAATAAACACAACCAATAGCGTAATTCCAATTACCACGTGAAGACTTCGATACTTTGCAGGATAATTAGCACGTTGCAATGGGAACCGTCATGGATCGAAATATATCGCACCATAACGTTTAATTTTTGCAAAATATCGTACATTCTAGTTACGTACTCCTTTCTCCGACCACGTTATCCAAGTTATTCGCATCGTTGATAATCGATAAAATTTACCTTACTTTGATCATTTTCGAAAATGTATTAAAAGACGCGAGTCACCGATGACCACCGACGTGTTAAACTGTCTTCAACCGTCCCGGTCAAGCGGAAACGATTCATTTCACGAGAAGCACGAAATCTCGAAGGAAAGCTAAGAAAGGATAGTTTCAGCCATTCGATCAGCACCGATATACTATCTGGAAAAACATCGAATCATTGGGACTGGCTGGTACAGAGAACGACAACGGAACAGAGAACGGTCGATAGGATTTTTCTGATTACACTCGGTGTTCCGGAGGAAACGAATCGTACCTCGAAAGAATACGATGCTAGGCAAATACGCGATCCTGAGGAGTAATACTCCTCTATCTCGCGATTACTCCTATCACTCGTGGAAATGAGGGAAAAAGAAATCGAACCGGAACAAATAGGAGGAGGAAGTGGGAGGGAATGTACACGGAGATCGATAGACAGATGGAAGAAAATAGAATGAAGGAACAGGAGGAAACGATATACAATTGAGGAAATGGTAACCGGATAAAGAAGTTCTCTTCAACTTCTTTCAGAGCGAATGCGGTATTTTCACTGGAGAATTTGATTTCAGGCATCTCCGGAACTTTAATCCGTCGCGTTCTGCGTTCAATGTGAATATTTAGTAAAAATGGATTTTATTCAGAGCGGAGTATGTTTAACGACTCGCGATAGAAAGAAGGAAAGCTACTGTTCTCCTCAAATATTTCTGTTTAAGTTATCCATGCGATATACGCGATGCTGTGAACAAATTAACTTGTTCAAACATCTTTTTCGAACATTTACGCAATATTCACGTATCATAGGTATAATCAAGAGACTAAAAAACAATTAATATAAAAACTGACCAAAATGTCGTACACTTACAAATAGTAACAATGCACCGTGGGAGTTGTCTGACCGATGCTAGTCGATACTACTTAAATCAAGTCATACGAACGCAAAGAGAAACAGGAATAGAAAGATACAACAACAACAACAGCAACAACAACAACAACAACAACGGAGGACGTCGCACGGACCATTTCACGCGACGTAACACGTATATATACGAATATAGAGAACAGCGTATATAAGTTGCCTGACCAATGCTAATCGCTACTACTTAGTCGAGCCATACCCACGCAAAGGATAAAGAAAAGGACGAGAAAAGGATAGAAGCGAATACGGCTGGCTGATTTAACGGATTAGCTAGCAGAAGAGGATCATTCGCGATTTTTAAGCATCGTATGGGAGAGGTTTACTGGAGCGAGTGCGCGGTCGGCGACCACGATGCTTGAATCATTCTGACTTGCTCACCATGTTCGGATAACCGGCACAACTGGCGGTAAGGGTGGTTAAACCGACGCAGGCCAGCCGATGATGTACAGCTCTATGGTAAACCACGCATGCACTAACCGAACCTGTGTCTACCCTCCTAATGGCACTTCTTTCTCAACTTGGGCGTGTTGGTATTTTTGGATTACGTCTCGACCTTCTGAGAAACGTTTCGAACAGAAGAAGCGGTTTCTTTGTAAGAGAAGTAAGAGCTGCTTTAAATTCTCGGTACATTTAAATACATGAAAATGCATCAGACTAGGTTTGGAAATCGAGATGCGATTTTCTTTCCTCCTTTTACTATGCAATAATGTTTTCGTTGGTATAAAAACCTACCGATTTTCTATCGAAAGTTGGCGTAGATTTAATATTGTACGATGTCTGTACATACGCGAAACATATTTTTTAAATGTCAACAGAAGCTTCACTTTTCATTTCCATATTTATTCTTGTACTTCGATATCATATAAAAAATATACCAATATTCTATTAAAAAATTTAATTCTCTCTTTTATCTTTTATCCAGTATGGAATCCAGCAACTTGTTTCTCATTGCAAACTAACAAACCTTTCTTCAACTATACGTTCCTACGAATTATTGAAATATATATAACAATATTAATATATCAGGTTGTCCGAAAAGTTTCTTTCGTTTTATACAGGAAATAATAGACGCACAATGTTTTTTCTTTTATATTAGTTTATGCACGAATGTAATAATACAAATAGAACGAAATGGATCATATCTAATTCAATAAAATAATATAAAACAGAAATTGTTGTTCATTTATTAACATCTTATGAAACGAAAGAAACTTTTCAGACAACCTAATAAATAATAAAAAAAAACCGTCACTATTTTATGAAACCGTCAAGAAGATAATTTATTTTCAACGCAAATTCTATACAAGTTCCACTAAACGACAATTTGACTGAATCGCAAGCGATCTGCGAATTAAATCAATCTTTCGATACACTGGACAAACATAATAATAAGACCAAGCATTAATACCCCCCTTCGAGTATAATGTCATTTACGCAGCTCGTAAATTGATAATGATACATGACCACGATATAACCAATAACTGTGCAGATAAGCGATCTTTGATAGATACAGCCGATTGGATAACGCGCAATCAAATGCAATCAATCAAATGACCAAGTCGCCGTGCAAAACCATATATTACGAACGGACAGCGCGTCTTGATGGTCAACAGAAGCTGGATCACGGGAACGGAGGGACTTGTCACGACCCTAATTTAGTAATCTTCGTTAACGGGGCCATAGGTAATCGCTTCGCAAGTATATTATCGTTGCTCTCGATCTTTAGCTATCTTCTCGTCTAAATCTTCTACCTGGAGTTTTTTCAAAAACGGATACCCTTATCGATTAGTTCCGTAAGTAGAATACGAGTAGCACTAGTCGGACAGTGGCGTATGCAGACGCTTACTCGCCTTTGACGAGTTGTGATTTGGTGTTAGAATTATAGCAGAAAGGAATAAAGTGCGAGGGAAATTAATGAGAGTACCGTTGCACAACGATGGCGATGTTTTAATCGTCGTAGATGAGTACACGAAACTTTCAAGCGTAAGTATGTACACATTCCCGTTGTTTCGCTTGACTTTGCGTCAATATAAATTTCTACCTGCTGAAACATCTAAACAAAAACTCCCGAGGGACAAATTACTTAGGAATAAAAAACAAAGATGAAAGCAGACCTGATGATTTTTATGAAAAATAAAATTACGCATCTAAGTCACTTCGATCGAACGCAAAATCTTGTAAAGGAAGATCCGATTTACCTCTGCGAATATTCCAATCAGTTCCGATAACTATTGTAAAATTGTATTCCATAGAAAGTACATATAATAACTATTTTTCGCGAGCGGAAATCTCCCAAACGATCAAACAAATATAAACAAAAAATACGCGATAAAGGAAGTAATCTTCGATACCGAAATCCAACTACGTGTGTATATATATGTATATATAAGGTACAAAGATAAACCCATAAAGCAATTACGCGCACAAAACGAAGAGCGGAAGATATTCGAAAATTGCGGAGGATGACAGAGGGGGGAAAATCGGTGCCGATGGCTCGATCTTGTAGCGCGATTAATCGAGGACGGTGTGGTACGAGTCGACCGTCGAAATTTCCAAAATTATCGGGATGACACGCCACGAAATAGCTCGCGTCGAGTGGATGAGAGGAGCGAGAGGAGAGAAGCAAAGGGTTGGCGAGGCAGGGAGCGAGGAGGAGGAGGAGCAGGAGGAGGAGGAGGAGAAACACTTCGTCGCGAGGAACAATAGCTCGTTTGGGGTAGCGTAGCTATGCAACGTATGACGTATAGCCCAATATCCTTGGTACAGGCCGACCGTATGCTTCTCTCTCCCTGTGTTTCCACCACCCAACCTTCGCCAGCCGCACTCTGACTCCGACCTGCACATAACCCTCTCTCTTCTCCCTTTCATCACACCGTACTCAAATCCCTACCCGTGGCCGTAGTTCCCATCCTTAGTCGCCGAGATCTTCGTTCTCCTCGCCACGAGAAGCTCATACATGCGTGCAATCCCCAACGAGGGTGAACGTGTAATTACGTACCAGGTGGCTAATTAATCCGGCGAATCTGCACGCTCTCCCCTGTGCAAGAGGCCTCGGTGAAAAAGGGAACCGTGCCAACTAGACGAAGACGAAGCGATAGATATCAAATGTATGGGTGAATCATTTACGTCTCACCCCATCTCCTAAACAGACACCACCTACTAAATATACCTACGTACATATTGACTATAGGACTTACTGCCGTTTGCATGTTGTTATACACCGTTTTACGACTACCGACATTGTTTGTCGAGATTGGTGTTGATCAAGGGGTGCGTCTTCTTTTTCTTTTTTTCTTTTTTTTTTTTTTTTGTTAAGAGTGATGGAGGAGAACTCGAGAGAAATGGTAGGTAGTTAGGTGGAAACTTCTTCTTCATTTGTCACCGAAAGAGGAATTTTTGTACAGATTGACGAAGCAATTTTTCCGAACGCTGTACGCTCGACGTGTTTGTGATTTTTCGCGTCTGAATCGTGTTATTGGTATATCTATACGTCGAGTTTTGTCGCTTCTTCAGGCTAGATCCGAATCGGGAAAATTTACGTCTGCCTCGAAGAAGTAAAGCGAAACGTGCTAACAGCACCGATGGAAACTCGAAGAATCGTAAGTACATTGGCACATAGCTTCATTTTCTAATGAAACGTTCTTAGCCAGCGTTCTACGTTTCATTTTCATAGTACCAAATTTTCGTAATCGTACCATGGTACTAGCAAATAATACGAAAGTTGATATATTTGAACGCAATCGATGTATTGATAGGATAAATGCAGCGACGTGACAATACTTCTTGTAGCCATTGTATGTCATCCAATCATCGTGAAAATTTCAAAACTTAGAACTTTACTCCCTTGATTTCGTTATTGCTTGACAAACTCGTCATCGAGCAAATATCGTTTTCTCTAAATACATAAGCACAGATTTTACACATACATTACGCATGTTAACCGGAATAACGCCGGAATAATTATCTCAAATAAATATTTATTCAAAAATATTCATACAACGCGTAACGTTGATTTCCCCAGCGTAGAAAGCGTTTGTCCTAAAATTTCGTAAATGCAAACCGTTTCTCGCTTCGACCAAAGCATTACAATTTCTCCTTCTTTTTTTATGTTCGACCAACTAACGCACATTTTTTCCCCTTTTTTTCCTTTTTTTTTTTTTTTTTTTGTTTCATAGAATTTTGGGAGAATATTTTTCGGCGCGAAATAAAAATCTGGCATTGCTGTGCGTCATGTGGCCACGAGTGAAGGAAAACAATATTGGGTAGGCAAAAAGCGTGAGAACCGATTGACAAAACGTTCGAATTTGCATGAATCACGATAACCAGACGAAACTCGCATCACTGTTCGCGTGTACCAATATGTACGAGTAACGTACGCGGACCAACAGAGGGTAGGTACCGTAATCGCCATCGGTTTTGCCGATCTCGTTTTCAGGCAAAAGTCCTGGATTATTTTTCTGCGATATCGAAACATGTCGGCGTCTAATTGCATATCAAATGTACGATAAAAGGAAGGTGGAATATTTCTTGCAAAATTTGCAACCGGCTAAAGTTTCTAATATTGCAATGTCAAGTTCGAAATAAATTTGATCATTTAATAAAACATATAGGAAATAGCGTATAAAAAGAAAGTTCATTAATCTGCATCACGTGGAACAGAATTGATTTTACCGAGTAATATTTCGCGTTGTAAATTGTTTAAATCTTCCAAATTCCTAAAAATTAGTTCTTTAAATTTGTTAACGATTGTCTAAATATTTATAAAACTGATAGTAGATCTTTAACGATGAAAGGTATTTGCAATTATATCGAATTAAATACAAGTTACTGAACTGGTTTCTTGCGTGCTGACACACAGTAGAATATCCCGCAACTGGCCAGACGTTCGACGATAGATGTACTCGTACTACTTTTAGACTTCACACGTATGAAATTACTTATTCAGCTAATAATAGAGTATCAAAGGAATTGTCTTTTAAGAATCAAAATCGCTTGTTCTCGATTAAATAACGATCGGAATAAAAAGCAACGTTCGTTTCACTTTTATAACTTCAACAAATAACTTACATTCGATTACTTAATTTCCATTTACGCGTATTTAAATACGTATATGAACGGTTATGAAAGTTTGATATTTTTTTACTGACAATTGATAGTATTCAAAGATACATTGAAACCGCGTTTTGAAAGTTTTAGTCAGGCGACTATGCAATTCAGCAGCGATCTAGATTGGCGGTGTATTCTGAACAAACTTTTTCAGAACGCCGGTATCCAAATCGGTTTTAGAAGTTTCGTTTCGACGAACAGTGAGAAACAAAATCTATAAACAAAATATATAAAAAAGACATACGGAGAAGCTTATTAGTCAGCTTGGTCGTTAAAAAGTTTATCGTAGACGTAAAAGCGTGATTATTTCCGCCAGATTAACCAAATCGATTTAACCCCTGAGGTAAGCTGAAAATACATTAACTTTTTGACAGAGTTGTCGGATATCTGGATAAAAAATTTCGATCTGAACTTATGAGTTGTAATTACAAGCTTCGACCTAAATGAAGATTAGCGTTATAAGTTTCTCGATAGCTAAATTATAACGATATGTACAACCTCCGATAGTTGAGAACTTCATAATAACGATAAAGAGTTAACCGTACAATTTTTAAATTAATAGGACGTCTAATTTTCATACCTAAAATTTCTTTAAAAAGAAGAAACCAACGAACAAAGATTCGCGAGAGATAAGGTTAAGAATATTCGTGGCAAAATAGAGCGGCGAATTAAGACGAAAAAAGGAAGCCGATAACCCTAAGGAAACTTTATGGAAGCTCTATCGTGTCTCAAATTCACCCTTGACTTTGCCTGCTTCGTAAACGACAAAGTGTACAAAGAAAGACCGGTCTCGCTTTATCCAGAAATTACTCGTGACTGGAGCTGGTAAATCCATAAATACAACGCGCCTGAGAGCTGATTCAGTAATTTCGCGATAACGATACACGAAACAGGCTACGTGTACGAGAAACACAATCCGACCTCGTGTTATCAATACAGGGCACGATCGAAGGACGAGGCGGCTACAAAGCAGTTTTCCTCCTACGATCAGCAAAAATCGTCTTCTACGAAGGGAGGGGACCTATACAATGATGCAACAGAGGGACAGAGAAAGAACATAAAAAAGAAAGAAAAAGAAAAAGATGGACAGAGCGCCGAAGAGGGGCTGAAGCAACAGAGAAAAAGAAAGAAGAACAGGCCACGTCGAGTACCTACATTCGCTCGACGTGGTCGGTCGACAGCTTGGACCTTCGACTGGTGTAACCTGCCAGTACAGCAGTCGGAACATCCTCTTATAGACGTACACGTCCATCCAGAAAGTCAACGGCGGCAAGCCGTGGCACACTGATCGGTCGGCGAACGTTCGAGTTTCGAGCGTGAACGTCGAGACGCGTACCGAGCCAGGAAGCAGGTTGAAGCCGAACGACCTGACGCTCGTTAGCGCCGGTAATTGTCACTTGTTAGGTGGCAGCTTGTCCTCGGGCCGGTAACCTCCAGTTTTGCGTCAATCTCCCTCCCTCTCTCTCTTTCTCTTGGTAGCACACCACTCGAAACGCCTCGAACGCGGCCGAGAGGTTTTTCAAAAGCGCTTCAACGCCGAAAGCTCGACCGGCCCTTGTCGACAAGTCCTTCTATTTACCCTCTTCTATCGACCACTCCTTTCGTCCCTCGCTATCTCACCTACAGCTGTGTCCTATTCTTTGCTATTTCGGGGCTTCGCTTTTGCCACCCGCTCGCACCAGCTGTGCTCGTGGCCAGTGCAAAGCTCTTGAAATCGCGCGAGCAACCGATCTGAACGAAAGCATCGTTAATTGGGCCAAAAGAGGTGGACGCCTTTGGAAATCGGCGTGAAAACTTTGCGGATGAAAACCGATGGAGGATTTGGTATTTGTTATATTGGGTCGTCGGATTGGTCTTAAAGCTTGCCTAGTACGAATTATAAAGTTTGTAATTAAATTACCACGCTTTATGATGATATAATTGAACCAAATATGCCTAGCTCTGCACGGTAATATATTTTCATCGATAAGACAACAGTTCTGTTTATGTGCGAAACGAGCGGCTACGAGCTAAGACAGATTTAAATCTGCTTCCACGAGCCAAAGTATCTGCATTCGGAAGTGTTAGGACAGTTTCTATTTTTGGTCAAGTTTTGATATTTATTACGTAGACACGCTACTCGAATCTTAAATTTTGAATTTTACATTTGCAGTGTGTACTTCGTTTATCGGGTAAGTAACATTTCTTGATTTCTTCGTTAGGTTTACCGCCAGGTATTCTTAGCTCTTTCTTATTTTGAAACTGATATAAATTTCCTAAGATTTTGGAGCAGAAGTGTAGGTAATTAAGAAATATTTGTGGATAATCGATAATTCCGATCGTGTGTGATCGCGGTGTTCCCTGTAACTCTTTGAATCGAAGGAGTCCAGAAACGGAACAGTGCAAGAAAACGAAATATTACACGAGTACAGGCTTACTAAATCTAAATTTTCAATTGTGAATAAAGGTCGTACAATGCAAACGTGTCGAGTAGAGTACATAACTGATGGTATAACCAGCAAGGGAGTAATTCTACATGAGAAAACAAATCGAAAATGTAGACCAACACGCTGTTTTGTGTCTGGCTTTATTTCCGAGAAAATTGAGTTTGAACATTCGCCGTATACTACCCGTTCCGACAATTTATAAGTTGATTAAATAAATTGCTTATAAAATGTATATTTTGTAATATCGTACTTTATACGCACACCAATGGTAAAGAATAATTACAAAAGCTACCTGTAACGATGAAATTAGAGAACGTTTTTAGCTGGATCTTTTTAATGGAAATTTTAATCAAAAATACTTAACAAAAATACGTGAAAAGGGGATTATCGTAGGAGACAGAGACGCGAGTCGAGTAATTATCAAACAGTCGACCGAAAGTAGATTTTAATTATCTCTGATAACAGAAATTTAGTGGATTTTCATCGTGTTTTATATTTTAAACGTCAAATGTCTAAAATGAAACGTATATCAACTCAGAAGGTAGGAATTTCATAAAATAAAAACTCGATACTCGATACATTATTATCATTCACATTTTTATATCAAATTACATCTATACCTCTAGCTGAATATCAAAGATATTACATTTCATAATTAATGTATCATCGGATGATAAATAAAAATAAATATTTTTCGAAAGAGTTCACTCCGCTATTTGCTAGTTTAATTCTGCCAATTCTGTTCCTTTTTCTACAAACATTTGGATGGGAAAAAGCAGCGAGGAGCAGATCAGTGAAAAATATTGATAAACGTAATATAAGCGGTGAATGACATCTTTCGATCTCCCGTAGCCAGATAAAATCACGTCATCGCGCTGAAGATCGTCAAGTGCGACAACGTTTTGTTCGATTCGATGAAAAAATAAAATCGAGGCGCGCGAATGGGTGGCGCGGCGAACAATTTTTACCGACAAAAGGGTGTCGAACGCTTGCATCGTCGATCGATTATTACGGGGTTGAAACTCGCGAGCAGAATATCTAAGTTCTTTCATGTTCGTTCGAAAACATTTGATGGACCTCGGAGGTCTTAGATCGAACGAACTCGATGTTTCGTTTGACGATTTTCTGGATAATTTAACAACGTCGCAGACGTCAAAACGATTCCTTAACCTTTTTTGTTCTTCATTTATCTCGATTATACGGTGTCTCAAAGTACGTACCTATAGAACGAAAAGATTTATACGAAGATTTTAGCAGACGATAGACTCGTTCGATTATTTTGTTTAATTTGATAAGTAGTTTTGTGAAGCAGAAAGAAATTATAGCTAATAATATAATATTGAGGAATAAATTACAAGAAACTAAACTTTTACTTTTTAATAAAACTTGGCAAATTCTATTGATACTGCGAAACGATTGAAGAGGAAATTATACAGATGTACAGTTTCTGTGCAGAATGAAATAATTGAACAAGGAATAAAGATACGAGAAAGGACCACATGATCGCATATGTTTCGATCTTTCAAATTTTTTCCAAGACTGCGTTCAAATATTTCGAGTAGCCTTTGCTCGACGTACAATTCAAAGTAACGTTCTCCTCTTTTCTGATCAACGACCGAGGAACCAATTTTCTACGTCGTATGCTCTAGTTGTTGCCTTTAGCGGATGATAGATTACACGATAGTGCAACGATCGATCCACACGTTCTTAATAATTTCTTACTTATCTTTTACAAGCGGTATAGCTCAAGACGAAATTACAGTCGACGAAAATATTTGATTTCACTGTTGAAATACGCTAGTGCGAAAAACTCATGTAGATTAAATTCCAGAACATTATTAATTCTTTCATAAAGAATATAACCTAACAAACACGAAGATGGTACCCCGCTGGGGGTAGCCACCCACATGATAATCAAACAGCTAAAAAATTCTACCAAATGTCCAAATTGGACAAATTGTGAATGCGAAATATTAAAGAAAAAAAAATTATTAATTCTCTAACATTCTATTTTATCTAACGAGTGAAACGTACGAAAATGGTTTTTAATTTAAAGAATTTAAAGAATTCGATCCAAATGTATCCAGAATAGTAATATGCAAATTGGTAAATTTAACGACGATCCTATTCTTTCGATTTTTAATAATCTTCAAAATTTTACCACCACCCATAGATCGTCTCCGTGACGGAAACTTTCAACGTAAGAGGAAGAAACTTTACATATTACGTAGTCTTTTGTTAAATTTCACAAGAACGGATAAAAGTACGTAGGGTAAAAGATCTTTGCGTAAAATGTACTTCCATCGTGGTTAAAGAATATCATCGTCTTGGAATGGACGAAGAATCGCGACAGAATTTAAAAAAGGTCGAATGTAACGAGTCCTTGGAAGAGGGAGAATTCTTTTAAACGTGAATATCGATCGATCAGGCTACTTACAAGGCAGTCTCGCATCCCATGCACACGGAATAGATTTCGTATGCGCCTGACGTTGAAGAAAAACCGCGGGAAAGTCGTGTGGCCGTGTTCATGTTCCTCCTTCGAGGGAATATCATTGAACAGCTATAAAGACGTAACTAGATTTTATTGTCACCCATATCTCATTTATGACAATCCGTAAAACCAGCCGCGATTCCTACGCACATTGAAATATATCCATTTTATAACCGAGCCCAAGAAAGGGATCAAAAGAAATTCGTATTCCTACGCGTTTCCGCTGTGTTGCGAGAAATATCGGATAACGGATACCGTGTTCTTTCTTTCGTTTTATGCGCGCAGTATGTACTTCGTTGTTTGGTAATTTTGGGAAATTGAAAGGTTTACAGCCATCGTTCGATTTATCGTTCATTATTGAAACATCGTTATCTATTTTTTTTTTTTTTTTTTGGAACTTGCGTTATTAGATTTGATTTTATTTGGTAGAAGAATTTCGAATAGTAAAATTTCCAAATTTTGCAAAATTAAATTCACACAAGTATACGCAAATATAATATATAGGATGTCTACGTTTCTTGCGTCCAACATTTTTCGGTACATTCTACGTTTGTAAATAGGAGAACATTCGCTTTGTATAATTTGACTATAATTTATTATTATTCGTGAAACTTGACCATCATCCGTGGAACTTCTATTAATTTATTTTATTTGCTAGATCGTGGGACAATCTGCAATCGTAAAAATATAGGCTTTACGATAATTCGTAACAAACGAGCACGCAAAGCGTGTAAATTTCTCTCATTTAAAATTCGTCGTTGTATTATGCGCGTATAAATGGAAAAAGTGGATAAACTTTTAGAAGAATATCGGTTCGAATGTATTCGAAGAAACGACGGACGATTGGAAAGTTTGAAAAGGGTAAATTTTACGCTTACGCGAGATCGCGTGATACGCGAATTAAAACGAAACCTGTCACGAGAGTTATATAGGAAAGTTAGGGGCCAGGCAAATAACGAAGTAATGTGCATGGTCGTGTGAACGTGGTATCAATTGTCTAAATAAAAGGTTTGAAACTTTTTGCACGGCTATAAAGAGAGAGAAGCGGCTGGTGATATCGATGCCCTTCAATTAAAAATTGTTTGATACTGTCTCTCCTTTGTTTGCAGAGATGTTGGAAACTTTTATTTTCTTGCTATAACGAATCGGAATATCAATTTCACAATGCAACAGCTGAAACAAATTAATTGGCGAAGAGAAGAACGTTTTGAATGAAACGTTATATAAGTATCTTTAATTTGTAATTAATTAAGTAGCCATAATGAGAGAGAAATTTCATATTGACGGTAAATATGTGGGAAAAAGGTACGAGCCTTTCAGAAGACAAGCTAATCGACTCTCTTTATACATTACTCGACTTCATTAATTTTTTTCACACAATTAGTACAATTGATAATACAATAAATGTTTAATTTTCAACAAACAGACGATTTAGGTTTCATAAGTTCACTCGTCGCACGGAAATGCCATAGATAACAGTAAATTCGAAGATGAATTTACAAAATTAATCATTCGTAACATGGTTTTTCTTTACTTTCCGATTTACGTTAAACTCGATGAACTTTCATCGCTACGAATATTTGGAAAAATTTACAAAAGTAACAACCAAGAAAAATCTAATCCTTTCAGCGTAAAGAAAGAGATATTCAAATAAATATGTAAATCCTACTTTTACTTATCACAGACGTTTCTACGCTACATAGTTTGAAATGTTCGAACGTGGGTGTGGAAAAATAAATCTCGATTTCGCGTAAAAGTGAAATATTTTGCGTGTTTCTGAAACAGGACGAACGAATAAACCAGCCACGGTTTTTATCTTATAGGAGCTTAACGATAGAGTCGCGTCTGTTGTGTCTTATTTAAATTTTAAAGTATCAATTTAAGCTAACCGCACGAAACTAATCGAAGTTGAAAAACGATGGGCGTGGCTTTAGTTAGATGCCAATGAAACGGCATCGTAGTACTCGTTGTTTCGTCCGTTAACTTAATTAAATCGAACGATACGTCTCTCTCGCTGGCCGTCAGTCAATGACAGGAATTTGAAAAAAGAACTGCGCGCTACCGTAATTTATAGCTTGTTTGCTCCATCCTGCGCGGCCAAATTTTCCAAACTAGAATTATTGCCTTCTCCTCGCTTTCGTTTGTTTTCCACTGCCCGGAAACAAATGGAAAATAGCCAAATAACAAGTCACCGAAGAACCAGCACGTTCCGAAAATGTTTGCAAAATTCAACGGTACGCTTATCGATGGCCCGGTAATTCAAAGAGGGGAAGGAAATACGTATATATATTTGGAAACTGTTCCGTGAAACTGTTCGATCGAGAAACAGTAGTATTTATCCTACCGCAAATTTGTTTCCACTTAACGGATTCTACATTAATTGCCAGGAATCGATGGCGAAGATAAACAACGTTTTATAAAATAACGAAAAATAACGAAATTTATTTATAATATTTAGCGGTAACCGTGGCCAAATATATTTTTTTTTTAACCAAACAGAAATAGAAATCGAAGTAAATTGTATATAATCCTTCGTGATTTACTGTGAACGGTAAACGCGTTTCAATAAAATTTTGTTGTATGACCCAATATATCGGTGATCTTTAATTTTAACTTTCCCCGTTTGAATGCGGATCATTTTTGTTTAACTTCTATCGCTGATCGTATTTAAAAAAGGAAAAGAACAGAGGCAAATTTGTCGGATTTCATCTGGCAGGAAAACATATTCGTATGTATTTTATAACTCGAAAATCATGATTCTCGATAAAAAAAAAATTGATTTTAAAAGTATATTATTTAAACGTGAAACGGAATAACCATTATGGAAAAAACATGTTACGAGAATGTGTATACAGGGTAGTTGGTAACTGGTGGTACAAGCGAAAAGGGGGTGATTCTACGCGAAAAAAGAAGTCGAAAATACAGAATAAAAATTTTTCGTTTGAGGCTTTGTTTTCGAGAAAATCGACTTTGAATTTTCGCTCGGTACGCGTGCGGTACGTTACAACGGATCTCACTGTAGATCGTTGTCTCGATGGAAAAATTAAAAACAAAAAAGAAATTCCCCCCTTCCGCCCCCCTTTTCGCTCATACCACCAGTTACCAACCACCCTGTATAACTTTACATACTTTTTACCATTCCCATTAAAATGAAACATCGACTGATCGTTAATAAACGTAGTAGCATCGAAGAGGTGTAACCAGCTATCAACGTCGAAACATCAACGAAATATTAATAAATATCTATTAATGTCATCACAAACGTCATTTAACACGTTACACCCTAATTCCTCATAAAACAATATTCCCTGCATTTTCTTCTTTCAAATTAATCAATCACGACATTAATCGATAATTAATCTACTGTCGCTCGACTCGTTGTATATTACGTGACTAAAAATTCCATCAGAAACGTATTCTTTCGTCCGTCGTTAGAAATACAGCCGATGATATTTCAGAAGACCAAAACTCGCAGCAGCTGCGCCATTAAATTTATCGTTATTACGTTAACGACGCTTGCAAGAGGATTGTAGATATCGGGGATGAAAAGTGTCGAACGATGCCAGCGATACTTGTTTACCGTACGAGCAGCATTAGCTGTTTTATCGTTGGCGTTCGCGCGTGGTCTGCTGGAATAGATAATTAAATACGAGAGGCTTAACACTCCGCGTAGGGCGGCGAACAGGGGTTTGCGAGAGACGGAGGAACAGGGGCAGAGCGAGGTGGTAGCTTAACGAGGCAAATTATTAGGCCGATTAACTCGGCTCGATGATCGAGAGCGTAACTGTAAACACACAGCCACGTAACATTGAAATTCGCAGTTGGATGCGGAAACGCAACGTCAAAGAGACAAACATGGAATTTCCCGCCGGACGAAAGTTGGAAAGGATGAAAGGGCAGAGCGAAAAGAGAAACGTTGCAGAAGGAAACGAGCGTACAGTTGAATAAAAAAGAGCGAGAGAGTGGACGAGAGAGCGAAGCGAAATAAATAATCGTGAGATTAAAACGAAAGATCGAAGCGAAGTATGAAAAAGATGGATAAAGTGGCGGATGAAGATAGAGAGGAGAGAAAGAAAATTTATGTGATAAGATTGAGGAGAGACAGACTACTGTCGATAGGTCGATTTATTACTAGCGTACCGTTCGAGAATTTTTCAAGGATTTATCCGACTTTCGGTAGCGCAGATTTGACGATCCCTACATTTACGACACTCTCGCCTTCTTACTCGAAATTATTTCAACGTGTTTTTAACTTCGCCGATCGTTGACGATTCGTTCGCGTAATTGACATCTTGCAGAGTATCTATGCAGTATTTGGAAATTTGTTTCTCTACCGTATTCGCTGAATTTGCAGCGAAATTTTGAATATTACAGGTGCGATGTTCATCTGTATGTTCCTCGTTCACCGAATATGGCATCTACAATTTCGTCGTTATTTACGATCTTTACAAAACTTATTCGAAAGACACAGACAGGAAATAAAATACTCTAGAATCCTGTAAAAACCATTCGAAGAAATCCATCACCGAAAAAGACAAAATATATTTCAAGAAAAACCTCGCGAAGTTATCGAAGGCAGCAAAAGCCTAATTTCCAACTTAATACCTAATATGGGTTTCTGCAGGCAGAAGGCAATTTTTCAGTTTCTAACATTCTAGACGCTTGACTTTATCCCGACACAAAGCAATAATGTAATACCTGAAGACAGCGGAATTTCCAACAAAGTGGAACATCTTAAGAGATTTTCATTTAGGACGAACAGCATCCATAGCACCCTAATAAATTCGCAGGCAAGCAACGAGTCTCAAATTTGTCGGAAAAAGAGCCATATACATACGTACACACAGAAATATCAGCTTCACTTGGACAGCATGAAAAACTCGATCTCTATGTCTCGCAGCTTCTCCAACGCTGGAGATACTCTTCCCTTTCTATTCTCTCTCATTCCCCATTCGGAATAAAGTTTCGCATTTTCTTCGAGACTACAACCCACAACAGAGCTGCGCGTCCAAATAGAATACTCGGCAAACTACCGGCAAGTAAATACGCGAATGACGTATATTCAATTTGCAAATGCATGAATACCTGTCGCACTATGGACTTTTCCAAGTGACGATGAACAAATTATTACAGAAAGAAAAATCTTCCCGAGCACATCGTAAATCTTCTCTGCCTACAACTTGTCATTCGAATTGTTTCTGCGCCTTAATTCGAGGAAAAATCATCGAAAATGGTTCACGCCTCT
Source organism: Bombus impatiens (assembly GCF_000188095.3). Lineage (NCBI taxonomy): Eukaryota > Metazoa > Arthropoda > Insecta > Hymenoptera > Apidae > Bombus > Bombus impatiens. The sequence continues at coordinate 1,922,245 of NT_176452.1, forward strand.
TTGCGATATGCACTAAAGGAAGCAGAGTGTTGCGAGAGGATCTATTGTTAAACAACGTCAAACCTACGCGTAAGCTTTCGATATTTCTTCGATATTTTCCATTCATAAATTATTCGATAAGCGGAATCTTTCGTTTGGGATAATCGCAATTTAGTTTACGACGTCTCTTTTCTTTTCCATTTATGACAGTGAACGATATGCTGTATATGTATATATATATATATATATATATAGCGAATGCGATGGATGGAAAATTTTGAATCTAACATGATTTTCCTTAGAAAAGAGACTATTTAATGTTCAGCAGTATTTGTTTCAATTTATTAATTTCATCGCGCGAAAGAGATTTATAATAAGCAATTTTCTTCCATTCCAATGAAACACGCAACGGAACCCAATATCGATTGTCAGGAACTTTCCACGCGATTTAATTACTTTTGCTATTGAAACTTCTTAGAAAAGTTACGATATGTATCATCCAATTTGATATATTATAGAATAGTTGAAAATCTCGAGCAATTTCTTAAACTACCCTATAAAAGTTGAATCAGCGAAGAAGTTTTCAGCAGTGGCGGAAGCCGCGACAATTTTCCGACGAATCCCCTAACGTTTTGTCTAAATACGACGTAATTATTTACGAGTGCCGCAATGCGTGGGTGGCACGATTCTATACCGACTGAAATGTCGATGGTTTACCGGTAGATGTAGGTCACCGCAATAATTTCTGACATGTTTCGCATGTTGTGCCGATAATAACGTATTGTCCGATGCGAAATGGATCGGTTGGTAAACGACAAATCGACGCGCATAAATGTAATAGATTATTAGTGTCTAACGATTGTCAGCAACTCTATCATTCGCCACCAATATTATCGTAAATATACCAAAACCAGATCACCGATATTACCCCCATCGAAAATACTATTATATTCATTCGCATACCGAACACTCGCGGCTGAATTTTACGACGCTATCTCATTCCTATTCAAATTTTAATTAATCAATTCGAATATTTAACTCTGTCAAATATGGACAATGTACACGTAGTATTTCTTTAAATGACACGAAATTATATTTATCACATATAAATAGTTGTGTTAATCTTTGATGAAATGTATATAAAATGTATATAATAGAGTAGAATTTATTAATATTGAGTTTAGAGAAACTTCTATTCTTCCTATGGTATCGAGTTTGAACGTTCTAAGATAAATTAAATTGATAGCTACCTGTTTTATAATAATAACATACGACTATATAGATTATACGTGTTATTTCTGTTTAACTCTAGCTTATTTCCTCGACACATCAGTATCGTGTTTCATAGTTTGATGCAACCGAATCGTAGATATATTTCATCTCGGTGCACTTACCCGAAACCTCTTTGTCCTTATAAATGATATTCTAACTTAACCTAACTATGGCGTAACAATATGTAATATTTGATAAATTCACAGAAGACTACGACATCTTTATTGTTATGGAAATGTATCCATCACAAACGAACGCCCGTTTATATACACGGGAATTTCACGACAGTTCGAACAAACAAATTTACATGAAATCGTTACTAGAAATCGTTACCTAGATGCGCACAACATCATTACGCATTAGCGAACGCATCGTCGTCGCAAGGTTCTCATGAGCACGCCGCGCCGTGTAATCTCGTTTTCTTTTCGTAAGATCCCATTGTCCCCGAGACCGTGTCGTCGTTTCATGGAAAAATAAATAGAGTCGGGACCGTCGTAGGACGACCGGCCGTTCCTGCACGAAACACTCGCTTATTTGTCCCGAATGAAACGAAAACACACGCTAAGCAAAAAAGTTGCTCGTTATACCGGCTCCGTATCTTCTCATGCGATGTCTTAACGTCAACCGACCGCTAACCAGTCCTAACTCTGTGACCATAACAATTTTCTCATTACTTTGAGCTTTCTATGTACTCTTCGTTTGCCAATTTATTAATCTTATAGATAGAATACAAAGAAAGTTGATCTTTTTAAGTTTGATTCTATTGATTCGATTAATTCTAAATACATAGATAGGCATATTTCAGATATACACAAAATATGTACTAATATCGAGGGCCATGTATGCACCAAATAACTATATTTACTTACAAATAGTCATGAAAATTATTGGTACATGCGAAATAAACGTTAGACAAATTATCTCTGAAGCGGAACTTTTTTACGAGTATTGAGCAGACAAGAGGCAAATATCACGTACAGCCGATGATACCAGGAAAAATCTGCCAGTCGAAATTCAGTTTGTTCATGTTCCATGGAACACGATAAAGAATCGTTCGCTAAATTGGCACCGCTATCGGACAATAACACTACAAATGCTACTTTACTGCAACACGTGCTGTTCGATGGAATCAAGTTCTCCGAGCGATCTCCTCGACGTACGTACTTACGTACTCGAGATGCTATTCTACTCCCGCTTTCAATACCGACGAGGATAATGAGATACAAACAGAACGAAACAGCGAGATCGCTACCTCGTAACGAAAGTATTAGGCGAATGAAATTCTCGATAGCGTTTTTAATCCGAATAACGTGTAGCAAAATAAATCGCCGAAGTTATAAAGACGCGAGGAGCCAATTTAGTTCCCTTTTGTTCTCATTTTTTTCTTTCCCTCTTTATCTTCTTTCTTTCCTTTTTTTCCAAAAAAAATTCACTCGTTCGTGAAAATGCCGTGTTTGCCCGCAAAAATTTCATTCGGGACTTTTTCGCAAACAAGAACGTTAATCCCCCCTGCGTTACAGGCACGCATTCAGGTTATATTTCCGTTCTAAAAAACTACGAAACCAAGGGGAAAAATGTCGCGACGTGATATTTCGTGACCGCTGAAAAAACGCGATAGTAAAAACGTATCGACGGCCATTTAATCGGTTGTTATTGAGAAATCTGATTTTCTGATTCGTCGGAGCTCTGTACCTTCGACGTCAAGTCGCGTTTCGTGGCGCTGTTAGCGCTGAAAACGAACGCCACAACAGAGTATGTAAACAATACCAAGATGATTTACATCGTTACTGGAGGCGCTGACACACGATTCAATATCAATTCACAGAATCACGAATTTCTGTTAACAATGAACTAACCCTTCCAATACCGTTTATTTTCTACTCTGTGTCAGATTGATAACGTTTAACTTTTCACCTCGGGATCTTCTCAGTACCTAGGTTAAGTTTAGTCGTTCTATTACAAGTACGTCAATTACAAGCTATGGACGAATGATTTATAATATTTATGATTAATAACTTTCTGCCTGAAGAACTGCAATTGTAGTTAGATAAAGTGTGGTTACAAATATAAACTGACTTTGTTATATTTAGGCCATAATTATGACTGTTTTTAAAAAATTACCCAATACCATTTGCGTTTCGAGGTTAGTTTATAAATAACGTTTTAATAGGGAATTCCAACCTACAATTTACTGCCTTACTTTACAATATTCTTGCAAACTTTCTGTAAAACTCACGAAAACGTATTGACAGTTATAAACAGTAATTTATACATCCAGGCCAAAAGAATGGAGTTTACTTAATTAATTAACATAATTTCAATCTATATTGCCCTGGTTTCATCTACGAGAAAGTAACTAGTATTACTTCTACTTATTCAATTGATATTAAATTATATACATTGTAGTAAAACTCCACAAATTCATCAAAATGTCTAAATAATACCTACAGACAGTAAATTATAGATCCAGACCAAGAGTATAGATCTTATCTAAAATAGAGTTAAAAAGTTAAAACGCCTAATAGATCACGATGTAGCAACACGATGCAGCGAATGAAAAAAAGCGTGCACGCGGTTGAAGGAACGAGAGCAAGCGACGAGAGAAAAAAAAGACGAATCGACGCACGCCTTTTTCGTGGCATCTCGATTTTCCTAGTCTTCAAGGGAAAAAAAGAAGATCGTTTCTCGTTCGACAGATGGTGCTGACAGAACGAACGCGTCGAAACGTGTCTAACCAGGGGAATTTTTGGAAGCTGATTCGAACGCGTTTTCATCGATGCGTATCGCTGGAGATCGCTTTCTAGTGTCAAAAGATGTCGGCGGATTTCAAATAGCGATTCGTTTGGTTCTTCGGTTCGACGAAAACGATATCAAAAGAACGCGGTGGGTCTAAACGAAACAAAACGGTGGCGAGCTCTCTCGTTCATTTATAGACCGCAGAATGACAAGAGAGAAACGAACTGTCGCGTGAAACGAGGCGCGTTTAGCCGGTTCGACTAAAGCTGTCGATGTCATCGTATCCGGGCCACTCGAAACAATATTTTCGCCGGTCGAAAGAAGTCACGCCACAGAGCTCGTAGATAATATTTTTGTCAGCAGCGGCGAGCACAAAGCGAGAGCTTTTGCCATCGAAATAACACTCGCTGTGGACGTGGTCGAAAAAAACCAACGACCACGTGGTCTACATAAAAAATTGCCAACAGGGAGAGGATCGACGAAATCGAATTTGGCACGATGGTATTTCAAGAATTTGCGAGTTACAACGTCGACGCTTCTTATATGTTCTACCATGGTAATGGTAAATCAGAAGCGGTAATTAAAAGGACAAAAGAAAAGGAAGAATATTTACATGATCGACGTATGCTGCGGCCTGTCGGTGTCACCGGCATTGTTCGTGCCCCCCGTTAATCCTTGCACCTGTACGTTGGTCGCGATGCTAGTCCTTGCCGGATGCCTGGCACTATCCTTCAGTATTTTTTTCGCGCTGAGCGGCGTGGCTGTCACGCACATTGTCTTGCGCGGTATCACGATCACCTTGGTAGCACGCACTTTGAAGGAGCGTCGTGGTCGTCGTCGCGTGCACAAAAACAACAAGCGTCGGTCACGATCGGTGATGATAGCTGAGCAGCGAGAAATCGAGCTCGCGCGTGAACGTGGATCGCGAAACAAAGGGAGAGAGGACGCACCGCCGGGGCATACGTGAAAACTTCGAAGAGAAGATCTTCGACGGGTGAATTTATCCGAGGCCTAGCGCGTGGTCGTTTGTATGCACTGGTGCGATGTGTAGCGAGGATCGACTCGTGACGAGGGGGTTAGTGGAGGGGCGAACGCGTCGATTCCTTCGCGAGATGGAGACTTATCGGCGTGAGAGTGAACTGTGCGCGGTGGCGTACGATTCGTTTGTTCCACGCGAGATTAGCCCCGCAGCAACGGGTGTAAATAAAAACTCGCGTCTCGTTCGTTCACAGATCCCACCTCATAGCGCACCGCGGGCCTACTGAGTGACTGACTGACTGAGTGACTGCCGCGAGCTTCGAGCCACGAGCCACCCTGCGTGGGTGCACACGCGGTCTCACTGCGTGGAAAGGCAACGAGCGCGCCGATTGGCCCGCTCCAGAGGCTGG
>NT_176452.1:1927653-1929653 GCF_000188095.3 Bombus impatiens
TCGGAGCGCGCGAGTCACCACCGTACCACCGAGCAAACTCTGCTTGACGATTTTCCAGCACTCTATCGCGAGCCGTTTCGCGGTGCGTGTTGTCTCGCTGTCTTTGTAACTCTCTGTCGCCTTTCGAGAATTTCTTACGAAACGTCCTTCTATTCCTCGCGTCGCATACTCATTTCTCGATCTTCGTTTTTTCTCGCATCCACGAACAATCTCGGGTGTCGTCAGAGGCAAAAGTTTCGAGTAGCTTCGCCGTGGATTCTTTCAAGTGTGCAAGTGACGGAAGTTTTAATGGAATTGTTAGTCGCGCGGCTTTAAGTGGACCAAGTGCTATCGGATCCTGCGGGGTGTGCTTTGGGAACGGAAATCTGTGATGAAACGTCGTTACGGAAAAAGTGATGTGCGCGGAGAAGTGTAAACATTTTTTTTTTTTCTTTTTCGGCGTTCGAAGTTCAAAGCGCCTGGCTATATGGCGATACGGTTTTCCAGATGTTTTCAACGCCTTTTCTGACGGCACCGAAATAACCTTTTTGTGCGATTATTATCGTATTTACGTTGAACAGCTTTGTCATCTTGCGTATCGTGTTACGTAGAAACATCACTCGTATCCTCTTAATAACGTCGTTCCTCGTAGTTTCCAAACAAAAGCCTATATAGGAGACAGACTACTTCAAAAAAAGCAGACACTCGGTAGAAATGCAATTCGACTCGCCCTACGTGTCGCGTGTCACTTGGTGGAAATTAACGAACGTCTGTCACGCGTCGTCGTCGAAAAGCCGAACGTTTGAAATCCACCGAACTTTACCATTGCTGTTACCTTACGTTCTCCGTTAAATTGTAGTACAAACTTTCTTGCGAGATAAACTATTTTTCTCCGTCTAATAAATTACGCTTCCAAACTTACTAATCGTCCCTTCCTCTTATTATTCAGTTTCACGTAATAGATTACAAGAAACAAAAGAAAGGAAACAGAGTAATATATTGTACACGCATAAGTACATAATATACTGATTATTTAAATTGGTGGATATGTCTTGCACAATTATTGAAGTAGTACCATTAGAGATAGTTTTACAGGTTACCAGCGGTGGTAACTTTTTTTGCGCATTAGCGAACAGGTTTGATAATAAAACACATTAAGTTCTACAAGTGAGTTTTATAAATTACACACAAGCCATAAAGCTACATAATTGCCCTGTTCAGCTTCAAATTATAAAACTATGAAGCTGTTTATGAAGCAGCGGTTTATAACCTATAATTTGTTACTTATCAATTCCCTAGCGTTACTAGTTACGTAGTAAATTATTGTGCAAAAGAACCGTGCTTTTAATGGAACACAAATATCACTACGGATACGATCATAAATCAAAATCTTGTATAATCGCCAATATTTTTGCTTCTGGTTTTACAATCAAATTCCACCATGTCAAAAAAAAAAAAAAAAAAAAAAAAAAAAGAAAAAAAAAAAAAAAAAAAAGAAAAGAAAAGGAAAAGAAATATTCTAGTATTTTTTTACTTTCAAGCAGTAATATGAAACAAAATCTTTTTACACGCGTTATGTAGCCTGTCGTTTGACTTCAAGGTCGTAAGAGCGATCAAAAAGGTTAATAAGCGAAACGATGCGATTTTTCGAAGTGTCGCAGGTACTTTACATACAGGGTTGCATCCCGAAAAGCGAATCTAACGATGATGGTATCTGTGAACGTGGAAATTTTCTCGGTTTCGAGTGTGGCTGGCTTCTTGAACGGCGACCAGGTGTGTAGGGTCCTGAATATGGCCATCGACTGACGCACACCTAAGTATTTTTCACGAGCCAGCAGTTTACAACGGCTCCTTTTATGACCTTTTATTAACTGGAGGATTCGTCGCTACGTGACCGACTCGAGTTACGCCGGATTAGTATTTCAGGACACTGAATGGACGGGGCGAGATTCGATCGATTTTTCCACGGCTACGAAATTAACGAGATCATCGTGAAAATCGTAGCCGAACCCAAAGGGGCG
>NT_176452.1:1929690-1992468 GCF_000188095.3 Bombus impatiens
GCCTAACTGATCCAGTTGAAACGTACACGTATTTGAAATTCAAATACGTGTGGCGCTCGTTTTTTTTTTATGCTTTTGGTTTCTCTATTTTTTTTTTTTTTTTTCAAATCGAACCGAGTACTCGTTTCCCTGTGTAATGTAATCGTCGTTTGATTTACGTGGAACATGTATGTTCAACGTGGTAGATATTTTTTCACGCGATAAGACATAAATTTTATGAAAAATAATCTGTAAGTATATTTTATAAGCGAATTTCGTTTCATGTTAGTTTCAGTGATATTGACGCGAGTTTTTCTCCGCCAATATTTCTCAACGTTTGCTACGGACAAATATTTGTACAGGGAAAAGTTTTATGAAACATGCTTTGCACTTTCCACAATTTTTTTTTTTTATAAAAATTTACAAATTCAAGGATTTCTCGCGAGAGTTACGAGTATAAGTCTTACTGGTTTGTAAAAAAAGAAAGGAAAAAACCGTCTATTTGTTAGTTCATACAATTCTTTTCGAATTGTAATTGTAAAACACTAAGCATAATGTGCTGAATGTGTTAAGCATAATAATATATATATATATTTATGTAATAAATACGAGTGAATACAAGGTGTTTCAAATGGACGGAGAAAAGAATTTATAATATCGAGGTTGAATTTACAATATTACTCAGAACCTCCGCTACGAAGAAAAATTTGATTTGCATTTGAAAAATTAAAATCTCGCAAATATATTGAAACGACAGAGAAAGGTCGAACGATATGTACACTGCGTTGCTCTCTTCGAATCATATTCTGCTAGATATATATATTTCTTATTAATTAAACATGTTTCATTATACAGGGACGTAACTGGTGGTACAAGCGGAAAGGGGGGTGATTCTACGCGAAAAAAGAAGTCGAAAATATAGAATAAAATCTTTTTTTAATTTTTTTTTTTAATTTTTCCATCGAGACAACGATCTACAGTGAGATCCGTTATAACGAGACGCGATAAAGTGCACGCGTACCGAGCGAAAATTCAAAGTCGATTTTCTCGAAAACAAAGCCTCGAACGAAAAATTTGTATTCTATATTTTCGACTTCTTTTTTCGCGTAGAATCGCCTCCTTTCCGCTTGTACCACCAGTTACCAACCACCCTGTATAATCCATTACTTATTCAGTATATGAATCTAAAGATAGCTTCTCACAGTAACCATCCATCCTAGCGGAAGTATTAAAAATCTGCACAATGTACAACGTACACTGTTTGGAAAGAAAAAAAGGAACATTTGCGTTCGCAGTAAGAAACGACGATCGACTTTGTTTTCTCGTAGCAACAGTGGCCGATGAGGCAAATTGGCGCGTTTGATCGAATAGGTAGACAATTACACGGCTGGTAATAAGCAGTATAATAAATGGTGATCAAACAAACCGGCTTCAAAGGCGTTGCCAGGCTCTTTCAAGAGAAATCCCGGAGTTCCGGTAACGCGGTATCAAAGAGCTCCGGGAATTTCATCCGAAGTTCCCTTTCTTCTTTTGCATCGGGTCCGGGCTCGTTATCCCTACAAAGTGCGGCCTAGCAGGGTGTGAAAGAGAAGCCTGAAAAATCTGGCCGCATCCGCGGGGGAAAAGCAAACTTTTACGCCGACGCGGTTTATAATTCCGTCGTCGCGTTAGCGGCAAACTTAATTAACAGATTTTACATTGTCGCGTCGGAGGAGAATCGTAACGGAATTTCGTTTCCTTGCCGCTGCACCACTGAAAAATAACCGTACCGTTGCGTAACGGAAACCAGGAAAGATTCCTTTAGCTTTGTGGATCAGCGTAAAGAAAATCTTCAGAGAAACGTATGTTGATTCTTCAAGTAGCTTAAAGCGAAATCCTTGTTTTTACGAAAGGTACATTTATATATTGGCGCATAGTTCTGCTTGAAGGTATTTATGGAGATATCCGCTGTTTTCAATTCAATTTTAGTATTTGCAATTGGATTACGAACTCTCCACCATATATGTATTTGTGTACCGGGTGGTATATTTTTTTAACACACGATGGGCCGAGAATTGTAGTAACGAAAGTCGAAATCAAAAAGTGCTCTTCGTTTAAGTTCTTGGAGAATTAATTTGAACGATTACGAAGTTACAAGCTGAAATTGATGATATCGAGTTGATAATCAACTAACAGAGGAAGAGCTTTATCTATTTAAACGTTGCTACATTTTTAATAAGAATAAATCTCATCGCATTTACATTTACAAGAATTAGGATCCATATAATTGAAAATTATTCTTATCGATATGTAATTTCACAAATGTAGAAGCTTCTGATTAAAGGGGAAGCCGGTTAACAAGTTCAAATAATCGAATCTCTATCGATATCGGAAACAAAATCGGATATCTTCTTTAACTCAACGAAAAATTTTCACAAAAGTCGCATTCTACCTGCTAACTATATTTCATCGAAAAAAGTATCCCTAATCGCGGAAGTAACAGGGACAAGCCCAATATTTTGTTCAAAATGAGCTCACAAATCGCTCTGGTATTTTGTGCTCAACAATGGATCGTAAATTGCAGCTAATTAACGGTGTCCAATATCGCACCGCGTACGATACATTAACGTGAGAAAAGTGGTAAAATAGCCGGGACAATGCGAAATATTTTTCACGGTACGTCCGTGTGTATTTTAATCGTCCCATTGAAACCGGACTGATTAAAATCGACGTAACAAAATTGCGAGCGAAGTTTAGGAAAACGTTCGATTTCCGAAACGATCGTCGTCTGCGGGCTATGATTAAACGCAGTGGCGAAATCGAATGGAAACGAAGGACATACGTTCACAAAGCGACAGAAACCGCACACCATCGTCTTCGAGCTCTAATTTGCTGTTCTCGTTTTGTCGTTCGAAACGATCTTTGATGGGATGCGAGAGCGGAGACCCTTTGAGGGTAAGCAGGGATATGTGGGACGATGGCAAAGTAAACCCGTATCCATCATTTCCTTTTCTTCTCTTTTTTTTCCTTTTTTTTCTATAGCGATTAAGAAAAATATTTTGATACGAATGACGTATGAGTGCGTGATTGACACTGAGATTATCAAACTCAACAAAATGATTGGTATTAAATGTTTTCTATTTGTAATTACCGAAAACGTCGGTGTTTACCTTTATTGAGATAGGAATACGATTACATACACTCGTCTATTTTTACCATATTGCTGTAATTCAAATTAATTATGTGTAATGTATTTAATATTTAAATAGCTAGTTCTAGAATTAATTTTTGTCTCGATAAGAAAGGTGCGGTTGAAAAGTGTGTTTCGTTATTAAAGAATGCGAAAAAATAGTTATACGAAGAAATCTGGATAATATAATATTTTAATTGTATATATACAATGTTAAAAGATTAATAAACTCTACAATCGTTACTAGAATATTTATTTTATTTAACAGAACACCTCCAACATATATCGTCTTTACGTATTGTATTATAGGGTTATATCTGTCTCTGTTATCATTTTCGTTTATTATTTTATCTTTGTGAACCATTAATTACGCGATGAAAGCAAACGAATATCGTTTTAATCCTTTTGTCTCATAACCGAACAAGTGGTATTCATCAAATTTCAAGTACTTTTTAATATCGTTTCATAAATCTTTTCGTTCGAAATACATAATATAAATAAAACGACAGCGTTAAATAAATTTTTCGTCGTATCCTCTTCCCTCCACGCTAGAATTAATTAAAATCCAGGTTTTAATTATTCTTTCATAAAAATTATCATCATAGGTTTGAATCTACATGATTCTAAGCATCTGATGGCAAAAATGACGCAGAACACGCCAGTGGGGTATTTAAATGAAAAAATGCAGGATGATAACATCGAAATTACCGCGATGTGAAATTAATTCAGCTCCGCGAAGCGCGGCGAACGAGAAGCTAATTATTAGAAATTCGCCTTTGTTCCTAATTAACTCATATTGCTTTTCCTTCGTTTCGGGCGAAATTGTTGGCGAGGATACGATCAACGTTCAAGAACAATTCGTCGGCTTAATGATGCTTGTATTTTGACGCTTAATTACTGAAGGAAGTGCAGTACGTGTAAAGTTAATGATTTCCGGAATTCGATGATCAGTTTAAATACGTACGCGAATATTCAAATAAGAAATCCTGCAACACGTTCGTTTCTTTTAATTGTATATGGCGAAATGAATCAAAGTTTTGATTTTCACGCATATTATTTAAAATGTAGAAATATAAGAGAATTCTGAGAATCGTAAGATTGAAAGATCTGCAGAGTACGCGGCGTGATAATAAACAGCTTCGAATCGACGACGACTTCCTTAAGCTGAAAATGTCGATAATGTCAATTTATGTCAATCGAGCAAGAGACATCCCATCGGTTATGTCAATCGCGTTTCATGACGTTGACCTTGGCACGATCAATATGTTTTTTATCGTGCCAAAGGTAAACGTCAGAGCTAAGCTAAAATTCAAGATGTTAATTTAAAAAATTCTGTCGTTCTATTTATGACGTTAAAAAATGATGCAACGATATAGAAGAACGTAATTTTACTTACCAACGTAAACTATTTTTATTTCGACGTATTTTTACATTTTTACACTTTTTCTCTTACAACAAAGAGAAGACGGACATTTTTCTCTTAATAAGAACGAACAATATAAAACGAAGCGAAACTGTCGTTGCATCAAAATTAGCAGTAAATGTGTAATAACAACGATGGTTTGATAGTATGTATATAGCCATAGTTATGGTATTTCTCAACGTGCGGTAAAGCGCTATTTATGGAAACGATATTTTAGTTGGTAGATGCTCGATTAACTAAACTCCTGCCGATTGAATCCACTTATCCGAACGTGAACTCCCATTATATTTGAACGAGAAGTCACATAGGTGGAGGGAATCGGTAAACTCCTGCTACATGAACTCCAGTTATACGAACTGTTTGTCCCACGACGGATTCAGATAAATGGAGTTCTATCGTAACTGTATATTCCGCTAATATATCTAATAATATTCAATATCGTAGCTAATATTCGCACAATCGAAATGTACTCAAACATTTAGAGTTTGACGTAAAATTAAAGGACCGTTTTCTTTCATTCAAATAAAAGTACCTGTTCCTTTTCCTCCTCTTACGTCTTTCCTCGTTTTTAACGATTTCACCTATCGATATATTCATGTACGATCGTTCTAATACCATCGTTGAAAGCTATTCTTTCTTCCAAATTTTATCAAATTCTCACGGTTGCATGCTGTTGCTCGTTTTCAAGACTAGCGTCGGTTTTAGCTAACGCATTTTCCTTGCATCAACGGCGTAATATTATAGTCAAGCATCGAAAACGAATATTTCGTATACTTACTACTCGTTATTAACAATGCATCAGAGATTGCACCGCTGCTTACGATAATTTTCGCGAGAAAAATAAACGGACGGCCGGCTATACAAAATATGCGGCGTAAGCAGCGTAACACGGTAGCAATTAAAATCACTTTCACTGCGCGAGGATGAAGCTCGCTTTAAGAGGTGCACTTTAATCGAGAAACATTAAGCTCCGACCGGATTAACTCGGAAGAAAAGAACGCGGCGAGATCGCCCCTTATTACGCGCTACGGGATGGTTTTTTCACGGTGGAAAAAAATCTGGCTCGGCGTTTCTGGCCGTTTTCGCCCGCGGCAAATGAAATCACACCTATTAACTGCGTCAGGTTTAACGAAAATTTAAAGGGCGCAGAGCAAGGTTTTTGGATCTTTGTTTCGCGCCTCCGAGACGGATTTGCGTGTTATATTCAGCAGCTTGGCTACGGGGAAAGACTGGGCATCCACCATGTTGAAAGTCAACCGTTCCAGCTACGTTTTCCAACGGGGGTAAAAGAGAAAGCGAGCGCTTCTGTGCGCCAACGATACGAGGAAAATGAGAGAAACGACGCGAGGGATGGAAAGTAATCCGCAGTTGCTTAGAGGCGTTTGCATACTTCGCGAATATACCTTTCGTGAATGCATCACGTGCGTCGTACGACGCATTTTAAAATTTGAGCAGAACCGTAACGAAATCACGCTATCACGATCATACTGGTTAAGTTTGAGATTTAATTGGAAATGCACATATCGTACGCATCGCATAACGCGTTTAGAAACATTAGCACTGTAATGAGATACGATTGTCACGATCATATTGATCAAGTTAGAAACTATTGGGTTGGCAACTAAGTCAATACAACCTAATCCGCAATCACTTATTTGCCACCCAATACATATTGTATGTATCGTAGAAAACGTTCGAAATCTCCTTAGCACTGAACGAGGCACGATTGTCACGATTGTCACGATTACGGTGGAAAAATTTGAAATTAATTTTCAAATTGCATATTTCAAAATGTTTTATAAAATATGTATACGATCATGTACGTAATACGACGTTTTAAATGTCAATGTATAATACGTTTTGCACGATGCACAAAATATATAGGTTTTCAGGTTGGTTTTTCTTTTTTTTAATTTTACCAATATAACCACGACAGTCGTGTCTCGTTGCAGTGCTAATGAAATTTCGAAACGTTTTATGTAATGCGTTTTCCGTGGCAATTGTTAAAATTGTTACTTTCCACTGTGCCTTTAATAGCCGTGTTTCTCGAAGAAATTTTCCGCTCTCAGCGCGCTCCGCCGGGAAACCGCGATTAAAAAAACGTTTCTTACGTGGTCGCGCGTGCGCGTAAACCGGATATACATGGAAGATGGGAGTTACGGATGTCGAGTTGAGACGCTGGTCTTCGCGCGACTTTCCAATTACCAGAGTTCGTTGCTTCCGGAGGAACTGCTGCTTTTATGACCGCGGGAATTATCGTTATAGAAGAGCGTAATTCTTGGAGAACGAATGATCGCGAGGTTTTAAACTGAAAGTTTAGTTTGTTCGTTTTGTTGGTATCCTTCTGTCAGGGAGTTTGAGGGAATTTATAGCGTAAAATAAGAATTTGTAATCATATTCGCGAAGGAATTAATCATTAGATCGGTGCAAATGATATAATCAGGTAAAACTGACGATTGCCAGAATTCTAAAACGCACGATTTCGAATCAAAGAAGAGGTCTATCGATTTTGAATTAAAGACGAAAGAGCTTCTGATATTACAGGCCAACGTAATACAAGCTATTAGCTAATTTACTAATTAAAATTCACGTTATTTCTTTATCTTCTATCTCGAAAAGAGCCATACGAGGAGAAATTCATAATTCGAAAATGATTTAATCAAAAAAGCAACGGCCCGACGTTTCATCGATTGCCTTAGCCGCGCTGCTCCGCATAACAAATCAATGCTCGTCATCGTGCTCTGTTGGAGCTGGTGGCACGTCAGATTCACCGCACCGCTAGCACGAGCATTCGTTGGTTCGCTCTCAGCAGGAGGAATCGCCGGCAATAAAGCATTCTTAGTTTTTTGATGCTCATAGAGAGAAGCGGCAGGGATAACGGCGTCGCGTCTCAGGGGTGTCGTGCAGCCACTTTTACACCTTCAGCCGATTCGCCACGAAAATTTGCATGGCCCTTGGTCGTGGTGGTTGGACCGCGACGAGAAAGGGGGCGTCGAGACGCGTCGAGGCGTTGGGTTCAACAGCAACGACGACATAGAGGAAGAGAAGGGGAGAGAAGACCGCGAGACTTAAGGGCTCTACTCGCATCGAATTCCAAGCGTGCTCGCGCTACCTGCCTGGAATATAGTCTCGTCATATTTCCGTCCGGCCACCCCCCCGTTTCTCTCTTTTCCCTTCTCTTCTCTTCTCTTCTCTTCTCTTCTCATCTTTTCTCATCTCTTTTCTCCTCTCTGTCCGCCTGACGCCTGAGCGATATTTTATTTGCAAAGCGGCTGCCTGCAGGTTGCCACTGCTTCTTCTTATCTTATGCGCGCAGGAATGTCTCCTTGCTAGCTTGAAGATTTCATGCTATCAAACGATGACAGCACCAGAAAGAGGAATAAAGAGAAGGAGAGGTACCGATCAAGTGAAATACATTTTGTTCGATTTTTACTTTCGATTCGTGTCGTTTGTCCGCTTCTTCGACGGTTTTATCTCTCGCCTTGTATCCTTGACCGTTTCCCTACGCCGCCGCCGCTCCCCTTTTTCTTCCCTTTTTCTTCCCTTTTTCTTCCCTTTTTCTTCCTCTTTCTCTTGGTGGAGAGACGCGCGTGCTTCGCCGCTCATTTAACGAGGCAAAATAGAACTTCAAACAGTTTTAATGGAATTTTGAATGCAAGCTCTCCTCTATAACGCGCCGCGGTCTTCGCGTCTTAAGGGAAATTTGGTAGTTTCATGGCTCGAAGGAGAGAATACCCGAAAGTCCCTAGACTTTTCCGTACACGGCAGCCAGTTTAATAGCTCGAAATTTTTTATATCGCTTTCGGTAGGCAGCTTGCTCGCGAAATTTCCCGTTTGTTTTCAGGTCGTAGGCCTTTCAAACGTGCTTCGTAAACTTGGAAAGAAATCTTTTCTTCGGGGCGGTTATTTATGCGGAACTTGGCTTGTTCGAAAGAACATATCGAAGCAAGGAAAATTATGAGTTCAGAAAGGGAGTAAAAGATTATAAAATATGGAAAAATCAGCGATTCGTTCGATATTAATAGATACGTAAGTTCTATTCGATTCGAATCGAACATCTCGTTAAAACCTTTAACATTTACCAAGCGATTATTATTTCTGTTACGTAATTACGACGTTAATTGCTTTTAAAGATATTTCAATGGAAATTACGACGAGAAGAAGTACTGTCGGAATATTAAATAGCACTTAATATGAGTTACATTCTGTTGAAAGTGTTCTGACATTTCATTAGTATTAAAATTTCGTTAACTACAGACGACATTAATATGTATAAAACATGGAAACTTTTAATTGGTAAAATTCTATCTCATAAAAGTTCCTTCCATCTTTCGTTCCTCCTATCTATTTTCATTTTTACATCTTCATTTCCTATTCTACAAATCTTCCATCCCTGGAAAATTAAAAGTAAAAACATATCACAGAGCAACTACGATTCTATTGCTATTCGTAGAATCACAATAATTAATTCATATACATTTTCTACAAAACATCGATACATTCATCCATTTTATCGTAATCCGATCCATCTGACGTTCGAACAATCTTTAACGTTACAAATTAATACAAGTCTTTACATCCGACGTGTTTCGCTTTTCTAAACAGTTACTGTATCAATCTTACCTACAGATCTTCGTTTTTTTGTAATATCCTCTACCAGATACGTACATAGGTTTGCACGTTTAATCATTTATCTTGCTTTACGCAATTTTCTTATATTCTCTTATCCTTCGATCTCTGTGTACACGCTATTTTTCGCATTTCCGTTTCTTTGTCGGCGTTGTTCCTTTTATTTCCTTCTTTTTCTATTCCTCATTTTTCATCCGTCTTCGTTGCCTTTCTTTAATCGCGCGCACGCGCGTGGACCCTTTTTCGTATCTACTTTCTTTCTCATTAACTCTCCCCTCTGATCTTTCTTTTTGCTCTTGTTCAACTCGCTCGCTTACTCGTTTACTTATTCTTCGATCCATTCACTCGTTCGTTCTCATCGCGCTTTCATTTTTCTTTGTGTATGTGTTTGTGCTTCTCTCTCTTTCTCTCTCTTTCTTTCTCTCTCTCCGATCTCTCAAGCGGACGCGACGGTACAATGAATTATTTATGAATGGCACCCAGAAACAAGTCGAATCGATCACGCTCGAGGGACCCGACGCCTTGATACATATCCGTGACTATTAATCTCATCGAGTTACTCACGAAAGGAAAAGTGATTAATTTCGTTGCAATGTCCCCGAGAATATTGGTGATCGGAATGTCTTTGATTAGAACCGGTCAAACTTTTCTGTCAAACGCTTTAAAGATTACAGCTACGGGATGAAGATGTAAATAGCCAAAGTGTTACCTCACGATATTCCGGTTTGCATATTGTTAAAAGCAATGTTAATTCCGCAATTTCGTAGAGATATCTCTTTCACGCGGCTGATAAATTCTAGCGGACCTGATTATTCGTATTTACAGCTTCGTTTCGTTTGTATTTATTTAGCCGTATTTATTTCTTTTCTGCGCGTGTAATTACGAAACTAACTTGCAAATGGAATTTTTCGATATTCGTATGGGTCCTTCGTAATTTACGATAAATTCAATTTATACGGGGCACCGAAATTGATCAACTCCGTGGAGGCGGCCCGAAGCTGCACATTCGAAAAATGTATTTTCTACGGTATATTTACGATAAATTGAATTTTCACGCACGGAACGAAGATCGGTCAACTGCGCGTAGATCGAAAGATTAAAACCCGAGGAACGAAGCAATAACGTTAGGTTTGCTTCCGAAGGATTTGATTATCAACCAGCGACGCGACGATACGTTTCGTTTAGTGCTCTATCTACGAAGGTGACGAGCGTCTCGTATAAAAATTCTCGACGTGCACCGAAACACGTCGATATAATCTACGCAGAATCGTATCGAAAATTCGAAATCCACGACAGCTCGCGTATTCCACGCGATTCATCGTTGAAGATTACATTTTGTGGAAATCGCGCGCGCGCCTCGTCGCGAACGCTTTCGAACCTCGGAGGTGGAATGTTAAACGAAAGAATCGCAGCTGCGACTAACCGTGGAGAAATTTTCGACCGACTGGGAAATCACATCTATAAGCAATGACTGGAAACGCGTTCAGTGCTCGGTATGCCGGGTCGAAACGAAAGGCGATATATACAGAGGAACAGCGAGAACGACGAAGAAGTAGTAGCATCCTTCGAGCTAGCAGTAGGAAGTAGAAAGACGTTGATGTTTCACAGGTCGTACGATGTACGTTGCTGTTTTCTCGAGGTTCTCTCGCATGGGTAACGATGCGGAGCATAAAATGCAGCACAGAAATACTGTAAGGAGGTCCTCGTCGTACGGTGTCGTCGGATGTTTCAACGGAATAATAAAACGCGCAACCTTCCCTTTCCTCTCATTTTTTCCCATCGTTCTATCCACTTTTCTTCGCCACCACGCTCCACTTTCTTTCTGTCTCGACGGATAACTTAATTTTATTCTTTTCCTATCTTTCTCCTTCCTTCATCGATCGTCGAGCTTTGTCTCGCCGAACGTTTTCTCCAGGTTCAATTTGTCCGAAATCTCTAACCTCGTCGAGATGAACGCGAACAATAATATGCACGATGTTTATGCAACGATGATATCGTTCCGTAAGTTTGGCATCGCGCGTGCAATTTTGCTTTCGATGAAAATTACGCGTCTATGCTTGTCGAGGCGAACGCGAAGAATAATACGGAGAATGTCCATCGAACGATTTACTACTCTTCTGCGTTTGGGACATTGGCTTTTGACGAGGCAAAAGATGGAAGGACGTTTTATGATGGTAAAAAATTAGATAATCGTACCTGCGAAAGAGAGGAGGTTCGTGCACGAGCAGATGAAAGTCGTTTTCGGAGCAGACTTCACGGTCACGATGGTGAACCGCGCATTTAAAGCTTCTAGTTCGTTTGCCACTCATCTGTAACAGAGATAATTAATTATTATTGATCGTTGTTCGAAGTCAGTATTTTATTCGGAGATTTAAAAAACATAGGTCTGTTGCGGGTTAATAATCGATAAATTTACATCAACGTTTAGATCGTATCTATTGGAAGAGAAAGAGAAATTCATATCCAAAAGTAGGAAGGTTTGTTACTACGAGCGACGAGTCGACTATAAATTTATAGCCCATTTAAAAAAGTTCTTAATTTTTGTTTATTTACTCAAATTACCCAGAAATGCGGCTATCTTGTCATTCGTAAAAGTACAAAAACTGATATCCTACGCGCAAATGTCGAAGAACGTGTCAACGTATCATAATAAATTATATCTCGTTGCATAATCTGTACTGTTTTCCTCGATAAAAATGTCCTGTCCAGAAGTTTTCCATTTTCCAAGGTATATTCAAATATTCGAAGCTTCCCATGATTTTTACTTCTCGAGTAAAGTTACATCGCACCGTTACGAAATAATAATGAAATATTTTGTATCGAATAGAGAAAAACAAGGGTAGCAAAAATGGCAGCATGTTCATTTCAATTTATTTACCAGCCACAAATGTATCCGTATGTAAGAACCATAAGAGCGACATAACCGACTTTATGGAGTAGAAGGGAGCACGTCGATGTTTCAGAGAATCTCGTGGCATCAAGGATGCACACGCGCCATTATCGTAGAAAAATGTCGAAAGGACAAGATCCGACGGAACGATCGATTTGACGGGAAGTCAACGACACAAAAGGTGGCTGCAGTTCCTGGCACGATCCCTTTGGAAGGAAGCTCGACTCGACGCTGCTCGAGCTGCGGTGTCTGATATTTGGATCAGGATCCGTTAACGCGGTTAGGCAAATGCGAGCAGGAACGCTAGCAAACTCCTTCAGCTAAGTCGTGTACATAGAACGGCCCTGTACCACGAAGACACGAACAAACATCCACAAACACGAGTACCGTCTTACGCGTGCAGTTTGTACCAATGTAGAAGGAAGAGAGTGTGTGCACAGTGGCGTAAGAGCTTCCTACATTACTATCCATCGACCATGGAACCCGCTCGCTATCGTATTTACTGGTGCACGATAGTTGTTTTAGGCTACGAGACCTGTGGGCCAATGAATTTCTCGTCAATGTCGCGAATAATTTAAGTAGAACGATAATCGTTCGTCGAAGAAAAGGATACGAAGGAGAAGCATATGAACGAAGGATGAAGTGATCCGACTATTTGCCTTTTTTTTACGATTATACGAAGAAACTACTGGGGACGAAGTTAAACTGTTTCTTTAAATAATAAACAATCTTTTCTCGTGTTTATTTATTTCGAAGATTCGAAGGTCGTTGGTATTTCCTTAAATAGAATCTTATGTATCTTTTTATACCGGTGGATGTGATTTTCTTTTCTCTATACAAATAATCTAAGTACGTAGAGAAGTTTGGAGAATAACTACATAAACAGTTACATAAGCTTGAAAGATATTTCGATTTTAACTTGATGAAATGCAGTAGTGCATGGAACGTAAAGGAAACGTAAACGTGAGAGTACCACTTTGCGCATTTCCTTCTCTTTCTTACGTCGAGTTGCACGAAATTAAGGTTAAAATATCATTTGATCTATTTTCAGGCACGAGCAGCTTAATACTCTTGTACAGGAGAATAAGAAAACGCATCAATTGGTGGATAAAAAGGTATAGTACCCCTACGTCTAAGAACGTAGCGGTAGCCCTGGAATCTCGCGAAGAAACGACCTTGAGAAGAAATTCTTTCCACCGTTATGTGTGCCCCTTCAAGTAGTTTAACTTTGTCCTGAGAAGTTTTTTCCCAGACAATCGTACACAAGGCAGATATTTAAGCGATCTCATTCCGCCGAGACATACTGTACATGTATACTGTGTATGTACAACCTGTATATGCGTAGAAAAAAGTTGAAGAAAAACTTTAGGAGCATACAGTACTCATCAAAACAAGCAAAAACGTCTTAATAAACATGGGTTCGCAAACCACTAGTTTCTGAGTTACGAGGTGTTTTTGCCAGTAGGACATTACCTTTACAACATATGTTCAATATGTCTCCCGTTCATTTCCACGCACACTTCTACACGTTTTCTCATAGAAGCGCGCATACTTTGAAAGATCTCTGGCGTTTCTTCTTATCACTCGGCAGTACTTTTTCGTTCGTTGTATCAACTCATTTAGCGAAGCAGCTGTTTTCCTATACGCCACACATTTATACGTTAAACTGCGAAATTAATAGTTTCTCGATTCACTTTTATTAACATCTCTTTGTTTTCCCTGTTTCTCGATCAGTACCACGTGTCAATTTTTTCCTTAACTTTTTGTACATCCATTCTGTACAACCTTTTGTACATTTTGTTATATCATTTCGTACTTTAGACGATGTACGATTTTCAGACATTGTTCGGATGGCAGCCTGACGCGTTCGATGCGAGAGGATCTCTAGGGTTGCTATCTTCTCCGCCGAAAAAAATCGAAACAAGTTCTTTTATCTGCTTGAGAAATGGCTGGAACAGTTAGGTCGTCGTCGATGAAATGTCACTTATTTGCGCTCGATAATAGAAACGAAATACAACCGTACGTCTTTCTCTTCCTCGTTGGAACGTAGCTACGATAAATGTGGATTTCTTATTAAAATAGAACGTAAATCATGTTCTTATGTGTATGTAGGTAGATGCTGGTACACGTTAAATCGGTGCGAAATTTCGGAGAATTTTCCAAGGCGGCGACAGTGCGCGGTGATGGGCCGAAACAAAGCACGATGGAGCGAGTTCTGGCTGCGCGGAGAACCAGCTGCCGGAAGCCGCAGTGTTTCTTGCTCGTTTGATTGCCAAAAAGAAGCGGTCGCGGAGGAAGAACAGCGGCAAGGGTGCACGCCGATGAACTTCGTGGAACGTCTAGCCGGCCAAGAGAATTAAATTTGCCGTTGCCGTGGAATCGGTATTCCTATTTGCCACGCCTCGGAGCGTATCCCTTGTCCTTTCTGCTTCTTTTTTCACCATTTCGTTTTGTATCCCCCAGAAAAATTTTTTTACCTCTTAATGACCAATAAATTGGCGTCGTATAATGGTTGATCTCGTGATTTAAACGTCCATTCGTAAGATACTGTACGTATGAAAATTGGATCGCGTTAGTTGATCACCAGCGGCGTAACACATTGATATCTGTTAAATTATTTACTTAAATTATCGCTCAATATTCACACTCATATTCGTATCCTTAATATTTTATTTCATTTAGTCGATTATTTTAATATTAATAAGTTTCTTAAGAAAAAAATATGTTATATCTTTATGGTTGCCAGGTGATTATAATTATGAAAATAGGTTTAATAATCGTCAGCGGTAAACGAGAGAAAAATCTATACGTTAAAGAATCAAGAGTCCCTGTAATCTTAGTTTAGTCTGGTAAAACGATCAACATCGTAAAATTAATCTTCAAACTTGCATTCGTAATTAAACCGCAGATAAAACCTTACCGCTGTAAAATTACCGCCGTTAATCAAGCTGATCCCTTTTCTCGCTAAAAAAAAGACAAATTAAACACTTAGGAAATCTGGCCAATGCATTTACAAATCTCCTTTAATCAACCGGCGTACCTCGTACTTTTTAACTCACTTTCGTAATTTCCACTAATTTCCAAGATCAAAGACGAAGAATAGGGTATAGTGGTATAGCGTAATCGTAGGACAGTTCGGACGATAATGAAAAGGTGGCAGATCGTCGTTTGCCTTTAAATATCCGTTGGTCACGTGTTACATCTAGGAAGGTTTTACCGCGCAATGAAGCAGCGGAGATTCGTTGCCAGCCAGTGTCCGGCTAAGTAAGTAAATCTTCGACGTGAATTTACGGTCCCGGAGGGAGTCGGTTCGTGTGTCTCGTCGCCGTGGCCGGGATCGATAGTATCGCAGAAGGAGCCCAAGGGCTCGTTCTATTAATCTCGATCGTTTGTTCGGAGTTTATCGCCGTGCAGCGATGTATCCAGGATATTTAGAAGAGCTTGGCCACGCTCGAAACACCAGAGAAGCTTTTTGCCGGCGACTTGTGGATTCTAGCATGAAATTTAATCTGTTGTTCGTCGCTTATCGCGAGGCTGGGAACCTTGCGAGCATCGTGTAAGATAAAACCATGGAACCGAGATAGAAAAGCGGAGTAAACGTGCTTACAGCGAGGCGCGCAATTTTAAAATCCACGGGTGTACAAAACGTAAACGTATAAATGTAGTTTGTCGTGCTTTTGGTTCTGCCGGATCAATCGGGAAAGTGCAACGCGTAACACGATTGATCTGAAAAACCAAAAGCGTGACAGCCATCGAGCATCGTGAAAGCTTAAAATCTGAAATAAACGCAGTTACCTGATTGCCAATGATATCAAAGTGGAAATTAAACAAACATAGTTTGCATCTTTTTCTACCATTGAAATACGAATAAACGAATAAACGTACAGCTTCAAACGTACCGACTTGTTTCCTATACGATGCAGCTAAACTAATTTTCTAGTCATATTTTCCCGAAACATATCCTTCCTACTAATTAACAAATACCATTTTACGTAGCAATATTTTCTGTATCGTACAGAACCATCGCTTTTCCCTAAAAATTACCTATTAAATTAAACCTACTCACCAAACTAACACTATAGTAAAGCTACGAAGAACTATAATACGTAAAATAAAACAATAATAGAAAACTGCTCGTAGGTGGGAAAACCACGATGCTGAAAAGGCTATACGAGGAAAGATCGATACGCAGAGTTTGGACAAAGTCTGGATAACGTTGCTCAAGGCAAATGAGTTCGTGGAATGTCGGCGGTGCTGTGGTTTCAATCGGACGATAACAGAGATCGATGGGAAACGCGTGGTCCGACGCCTTCCGCCGAGGGATGGTCAATGAGGGGCGAGGTACGCGCACGGCTATTATAGCGCGAACATAGCAAACGCAGACCGACGAGTCAGCTCGTCGTAAACACGAGTACAACCGGCCAGTTTAATTCGATTAGGCCGCGATCATCGGACTGCTCGATCGCCCGGCAGCGAATTCCCTTGCTAACTTCGCGCTCTTGCGCGTTCCGCAATCTAATGACGGTCCTATAAACGATACTCGGCCAACCGGCACGGGTTGATAAACGCGTTGCATTCTTCAAATTGTACGGTCCACGAGTGAACACCGAAAATGCCGAGCTAGAATGTGAAACGCCAGGTGAAAATGAAAATTGTGTTTATACGTGGACGAGAAGATAACCGAGTTCTCTAATTGCTGTTTTTAAAACGTTTTATAGCTAACGATATTTGTCTTTTTAACGGTATTCGGAAAGATAAAACCGAGTCTTGCGTGGTATTTACATCGTCGCGCTCGATGTAGGAAGATCGTGCGTATGTGCGTCGATGAGGATAACATCGGGTGTCTAGGTGGAATTTTTTGTATGTTTTGTGATTAATAGACAAGAACGTTTGTTGGACTACAGAGATATTTTCGTTGATATTTATACGTCTATAATTAGTAAACGAAGTCTGAAATGTAATCTTTCTCTACATTCTTTTACAAAATTTACATTTTTTACACCGAATCGCACAAGTCAGATAAATACAAGACGTTTTCTACGATTATTTTATCACGTTCGAACCTTTTCAAGTACAAATATAATTTTTTACTACGAGCCAGGTAATCCGTTTGTCAAAAAAGCGTCCAATTATTCGCCAACAAAGGAACAGTGGTAGAAGGGAAATGAAGAAAGTCGGTAAAAAGAAGGATAGGAAGAAGCAAGAGAATAAAAAGGGAGAAAGGCGCAATCAAGGTAGATATCCGCCGATCGTTTTAGGAAGATATGCCTGTACACGTAGGGGCGAATAAGAGACGCAATTCCCGTGGATCCAGTCACGTGTTCCAACCCCTAGGAGGGTACGGTAACACGTATACGCGCGGCTACATAGAGTGAATTTTCCGGAGCATTGTCGAGAAGCACGGCTCTATTCGATTTCGAATCGAATCGAATCGAATGAGCCTGGAGAAGGGGGTGGTTTGCAACGGACGAGCGGGAAACCGACGTTTGCGCGAGCCGGAGAATTTACCCCATTGGCCAGCCTAATGGCACGGATTTCATTATGCCGGGTTTACACGGGGCCGGGCCTACATTACGTGGCAAGTCGGCCCTCCGACCATTTGGAATGCAAAACTGTTGCCTGCGCAAATTTGCTTCCAGAGAATATTGGTCCGTGGAATGGTTTAATCGTGTTGACGGTCCCATGAGAAGAGCCTCGCCTCGTGAAATGTTAAAGGAGTCCACTGTATCGGCTGTCTTCCACTTTTCCCTAGAAAACTCCCGAGATGATATCGATCAATTATTTAAGACCAGGGCACGGAATAGAATTGCAGCTGTAATTTTGTACTTTACATCCCCTAACGAAGCTTGTTCTTGTAAACGTAGGTCGTATAAATAGTTGCTTTGGGGAGAACAAGATCTTTTTTTATGAAAAAGCAAATCGTTTAATTATTCGAGATAGAAACTTGGTTACAGTTACGGTTATAATGCGTAATTCGTGGGTCCTGAACGTAGGTTAAAATGGTAAATCTTTTTCTTTTTTTCTTTCTTTTTATAGAAGTAGAAATGTTTCTTACGTAGGTCTGAGACTGTCGAAAAAATTATGGCTTGATATTATTTCATATACGGTGGCGTGAAAGTTGCTGATTGAAAGTGGCGCGTGAAAGGATTTTAATTGTTCAACGTTGAGCCCAGGAATGTTGTATGTAAAAGATACAGTGGAAGAAATAAAAATGTAGGAAATTATTGGAAATAATATTAAAACGTTGGTAGATGGATTGTTTTTCTAGTTAAAACGAAGTTTTCGGGAAATTTCCCAACGTGTCAATGTAATCGCGTAATTCTGTAAAAACGAAGCTCCTATAATTCCGTAGTTACACTTTAATCCAATCGCGTGAAACACTCTGTATTTTCGACGTCTGCTCGTCCTTTATTTCTCCGCCAATAATCACACGAGAACAGCGGCAAGAAAAATAGTTCCTCGGGCGAAAGGGTAAATCGGAGATCGAGCGGGCCTCGTACAAGTTGAAGAACGTGCGAGATTTTTCAACGAGAAGGATATAGGGGCTTTTTTGCCTCCATTTCTCTCTCACGTTTATGGCTATGATCTCAAAGGAGGCACACATCATTTTTAGGTTTGAAATTAAGTTTGGCGAGATTCCAGCGTATCGACGTGAGAATCCCTCTCTTTCAGTACGCTCACGTGCAAACGTAATCCACTAGACGGTACGCTTAAAGCTTTCACGATAATTGGACTGGTTTATGCGGGCATAAACAACTCACGACAGATTTAGCCCATAAAATTTGATTAACATTTCTCTTTCATGGAATTAATAAATATGATTAAATTTCGTTGCCACGTCTCTTTCGTATTTCTTCGTATTTTTCCTCCCATTCTCTTCTGTTTCCTATCCTTAACGAAGACAGTCGATTCGAAACCATTGGAAACAAACGAGCGTCAATTTTTAACAGAACCGCGACCGACGACGTGTTTCTTCCTTTTCTCTCTCCCTCTCTCTTCTTCTTCTTCTTTGCAGAAAGAAACTTTTCCGTGGGCACGTTAAACGCGCGTTAAATAACGAAACAAACCCGTTAAGAGCACCGTATAACTTAAGTCTGTTATAAGCTTGTTTGATAAATTGCGGATCGGAGAGTAAATTGAAGCATTTATCAAGTAATTTTATTAACCCGAGTTTATCGTATGCAAGGCCGAAGAAGGAAACGGATTCACTTCGGCGAAATTAATTCTACACGTTAGGCGAAACGCTCTTTTGCATGGCAAGCTCGTGAAAAAACCTTCTCCATCGCATAATTAGATTCTCGGGGTTTTCCACCTTTTTATGCGGCTAACGCTACGCCTTATACGTATATATATATATATGTATATCGAACTTGGTGCGCAAATCTGACAGAGGTAAATTGCACTTTTTGTACGTCGGTGATTTTTGTATCAGCGTTTTCACGCGTCTTACTCTATTTTTTCCTCTTTTTTCCGCAACTGCTGAGGTTGTCAATTTTTCTCTGCGCGCGGAATATGCGTTTCACTAGACGGGAACGAAAGTGTACGACTGCAGATTGAAAGTATTTTCAATGCATCTCGCGAGAGCGTTTGTCGTTCTACAATTATAGAATCATTGAGAATATTAGTAAAAGAATTGATACAACTCGTTAGTTCCTTTTCGTACAATATGTTTCGTACAAATCGCAGTGAATTACATTATGAGAGAAAAACAACGACTACCAACGAATTACACGTAACTCGAATAATTAAATATTTAATCTATAACTTTGTTGGAATCTTTTTTCCATTTATCTTACGCTTCTTCGTGGAAATTGTGGAAAAATGAATTAGCAGGAGAAAGACGAAGAAGAAGAAGAAGGAGAAGAAAAAGAGGAAAGTATTATCATACAGAGAAAATGTTGTTTCGAGCAATCGTATTGTCTTATTGTTAGAGGAGACAAATAATTGCCTTATTTCAATTGGTAAACGCATTCAATGGTTATTGCTATTATATACAAAAGTGGTCCGCCGTTAAGGGAATTTTTTCTTTGGAAGATTGCATCAAAAGAAGAGCAGAGTGAGTGGAGGTAAAGTCGACGAAATATTGAAACGGAAATTGCGACAATTCGTTGCGGAGGAAAGAACTGTTTCAAAGAGTAATATTATTCTAAAGGCGTATAAAACGTTTAAATTGTATTTCTTTCAATAAATTTAGACTGGCTGTTATTGTTCAAAATATTCATTTTCCATTCGTCAAAAGTTATATTCTCAAACAATTGCTCAAACGTTGACTGCGTTTTTCTTAGTATGCTCGTGTTTCAAATGCGATATGTTACGTTATACTTTGGTGACAGAAATGCGTATGTAGGGCTGTAAAATTATTAGAATTTTGCAAACATTTAATGGAAATATTTCGCTTCGTATATTTCTATATAAAATTCTTTTGCTTTTAAAAAGTAAAAGACAGATGTACGTGTATGTGATTTCTTTATTTCGAATCTTTAAATATCGAACAATTTTATTACGTTGTGTCAGTGGAAAATCCCTTTCCTGAACAAGATTTCACCAAAGAATGTTTGCCGAGTTTTTATACGGGAATCGCGTTCTCTCTACGAATCGATGCAAAGTAGTTTAAACTTGATATAAAAATTTCTACGCGCCAATTACCTGTTTCGTTATTCTGAAAATAATTCACGAGAATTTAGAGTCGGACGAGCCGAAATACGGACAAAATTTTTCACAAATTATTTTTCGCTGAAGCGTAACGCGATACTAATCTCGTTAACTAACCGCTGTTTCATAACAGCTGAAACTTTTATTTCCATGTTCTTTCATTTTCTCGAATTGACATTTAACGAGAATAGAATCGATTCTTTTATTATATTAAATAATAATAGAATGCCACGAGCATTGAAATATTTAACGTTAGAAAAATGAGAAAATAATTTTCAAGGTAGACAGGCCATGCAGGGAATAAAAGGGGCGAATCGACTGCAGTTTGATCTATCGAGAGGCGTTCATTGCAATTTTAAAGCGATCGAATCCCTCGGTGCAGTCGAACGACGTTATATGCGGCTTCGTCGACCACGACACAGAATTCCGAGGTTACAGCTTGCCCGCAACTGGTTACCCGCTGTTCAATTAACAATTACGAATGAATATTAATTGCAAGCTCTCCAATTTTCGGAAGTGACGCGACTGAATGTCGACTAGAAACGTTGCCTCGCACGTGATAATGACGCGCAACGCGCTACATAATCGATTAAATGGCATTTGCGGCCCTCCATCAAAATTGGTCATCTTAATGCTCATTAATTACCCATTTCTGACCATGTAACATCTTGTTCATTTTTTACATCGGTAGAAAGGAAACAGATACGTTTAATTGCATTTGAAATTGGATATAGAGATGATTGTGAAAGATGTAATTCGGTGTACCCGTAGTAAACCAACGTTAGCGATAGAGTTTTTTATTAAAAGTATAATAAAGTGCTGAAACATGAACGCTGACATTCACCGTAATTTCAGCCGTCGAAGAAGTTCATTAAACTTCACAAGTTGGTTTGATTTTGTATCGTAGAATTTTCAAGGAACAACGCGTCTTCGCTTTCTTATCTCGTTCTCGTTTAACGTACGAGTATCTTCGAGGAGAATTAAAGCAACGAAGTAGACGGACGTTTCGTTCCTGGAAACGGGCCAAGGTTGATTATTCCTCAGAATTTTGTAACAAATCGTAGATGGACATCTCCGTAAAAATTGAACGATTCATTAATCTCGCCACACGGTACATTTTCACCCAATTGAAACGAGAAACAAAATGTTTTCCCTTGGTCATGTACACGCTCCTACGAATAACATTTCACTTGGATTCAACGTTTCTCTAATCAATTTTCTACTCCACCTAATAGCCACCTTATCGACGCACGTTATCTTCTTTCATTTCGCCGAAGCTCAAGCAGATCGAATGAACGATCTGACGTGGTAAACGACGCAATACACCTAAAGGAATCGATACTAATTATCCGAGATTTCGGCGGGCAGGCGATCGTGTAAATCGATCTAGTAATACCAATCAGATCAATCGAGATAAGGCTGATCCGAGTAATTCGAATCGAAACTGGCAACTCCAGTTTGCCCTCTCTCTCCCTCTCTGTGGAAGATGTGTTTCATCCCGTATGGCGAGCTTGCTTCGCTCAGAGAGCCCCGCGTAGTTCGTTACAGCCGAGGTCACGCACAGAACGACAATGAGAAAGAGGCTGCGACGGTGAAACGCGAATCAAAATCCGGTGCGCCCTGTTCCGTCTGTTCTCTGGTCGTCTGGGTCGTTACAAAGGATCGTTAACCGTGTTTCCACGTGGCCATCGTGGCTCGTTACCGGTTTCTCCGTGTATTTCGCCGACATCTGTAGCTAGCACGAGCAAATCATAGAAATCAGATAACAACGATATACCCGCCTCTGCGAATTTGCGTCGCCGAGACCGTCTCCCCTTTTGCTCCGCCTTCTCCTGCACGTTCTTCTATTACGAGAAAGGACCACTTCGTTTACATATCTATGCTAGACTTACCCCTCTGGAGCGAGAATCGCCCTTCGACGATCGCCCCTTTCGAAGCACGCGCCCGTCAACGCGAGGTCGCATTCGTTTCCTCGTTCACGCACCCTGTCTGCTGCCTGAATCCACGCACGTGCAAGTATACGCGCGTAGAGACGTATATTCGATTTCCAGGTTGCCGGAATTTTCGTCTCGCCCTTTCCACGTTACACGGAATCGGTCGTTTTCAATGGCTATTTCGATTTCGTGCCGCGGATTAGAAGTTGCAGCGTTTGGGTCGTAGTACGTCGGGGTGCGCGTGTATATTGCGCGATTCGACTAGGATTGTTAGCGAAATTTTATAACTTACGAGTTAAAAGCGTGAACGAATTGACGTGTATAGTAACTACGAGCTTGGCAATGACAGTGTCATAGATTCATAAGAAAAAGCAAGGAGCTCTAACCAACATCTCGCAGGCCATCGAAACAACAACGTAGAGAGTGTTCCAGTGTTAGAAAACAGTAACAGCATGGCCACCTCTGACCTGGCCCCGGCGACACCCTCTCCATAAGAGGCAAATTCATAGTATATAAACCTTCCGAAAATCAGCTCTCCACACACTCTGTTCTAACATTCTTAACTGTCACTCTGTCGGATTCATATAATAAATTCTGCCAGTATATCTAAAGTCCGAATTTTTCTTACCTTGGTCGTGAAACGCTTAAACTTACGCGAGATCATTCGAAGGATCATTTTAATTTCACCACTCGCCGTGTTTTCGACGTGACAACAGAAACGAGGTTGTACGTGCAAGTTTGTAAATTACAAGCTGCAAGTAGTCGATCACTCAGGTAATAGAGTTCTTCGATGTAACATTGTAAATTTATAAGGAAGAAGTTTAGAATCTGTTCCTCGTAACTTTACGATTCTTATCGATGTTATTGGCTGGTAAACTATTATGTAAGGGTTGCTCGGTAGTAGCATCAGAGGAAACGTTCGTCGACGGATCGTCGAACTTAAATTTGAACGTAATAGCTCGTCCGCGGAATTTTACAGAGCGACTTCTCTACTTTCGATATTTCCTAGAAACCAGAGAAAGGCAACGAGAGTGAAAGGATCGGCGATTAAACGTTGGAGTATCAACCCCAATATTAGAGCGTCCACCCATCCGCTAACAAAGCCGAGAAAAGTATCTACGATCAGCTGGAAAGTCGAAAAACCGTAAATCAAGATTACTCTCGTTAACGATGGAAATATTCCAGCGTTTCCTCTAACTCTCTGACTAACGGCGTGAAACTTGTAAAACCACTTCCTTGAGTTGTCGAGAGGAAGTTCCGTGTTGCAAGCCAGCGCCAACAAGTGTATCAAAGAGAAACGGAATAACGAGAGACGGCCTGTAAACGAGCAGGCCGGCCATTCAGACATTTTCATCTTATTTTTCTCGTAGCTGCGAAATTCATGGACGCCGATTAGTTTCGTTTAATTTGAGGCAAGCAATTGGTACTTTGAACGCTGCGAGTAATTAGGTAGGTGAGCCCGTTGAAAAGGAAGAAGCGAGAAACGGAGTAGCGAAGCTCTGGAGACCGCGTAAAGGTTCGTTTACGCCTTACGACCGTCTCGAGATTCTATCTTCTAACGACGTCTCTCTTCTTCTATTCCTCTCTTCTATCCGATCTTTCTCTACTTTTCCTCCTTCTCTCTTTTCTCGTAGCGATGCGTGACCGGAGTCAGTATGGCACCGTTAGAAACTGTTCCTACGTGTGCTCACCCACTCGTGGAGAACACGTACCGCCGCGAAAATAAGCTGCGCACTCGTCGGGGTTAAAAGCATTCCCGAGACGACTAAGCTCTCGCGTTTCTTTTTGCCTGGCGCCTGGTCGCAAGTTTCGGGGATGACACACTCCCCCGGCAATGCTTGAATATGCTATCCTCTACGACTGCCAGATCCAGTCGTTTATTATTTCAACTTTATCGATTCGATCGTTCGGCATAGTCAGCCTCTATGGTGTCCCGCTTTTCGTTTCCAGTTCCCAGGAAATACCGTTTCAGACAGTGTAACACGACGAGTGATAGGAAAAGCGTAAAACGCGCGAAACAACTTTGTTTCATTCTGTTTCTCTGGCGATCTAACGAATCTGTCGCGTCCATCGTCTTTCTTCGATCGCGTCCTTTTCTTCGCTCGACGATCGACGCGTATCGTTTACAACGGTGAATTTACAACAGTGAACAACGAAACGATGAATCGTACATCGAGGATGTGGCACGCGACCGGGTCGGGCGTATTTGTAAAATAACTTTCTTCCTTTTATTACTAGTCTTCCAGACGTTATTTATATTTATATACAGGGTGGTTGGTAATTGGTGGTACAAGCGGAAAGGGGGTGATTCTACGCGAAAAAAGAAGTCGAAAATATAGAATAAAAATTTTTTGTTCGAGACTTTGTTTTCGAGAAAATCTACTTTGAATTTTCGCTCGGTACCCGTGCACTTTACTCATTGTAGATCGTTGTCTCGATGGAAAAATTAAAAAAAAAATATTTATTCTATATTTTCGACTTCTTTCTTTCGCATAGAATTACCCCCTTTCCGCTTGTACCACCAGTTACCAATCACCCTGTATATTCCTTCCTTTTATATTTCTTTATATTTCGTTTATGGGTGTGTATATCCCTTTCCGCTTTCCCAACCAGCTCGTCGATATATTCGAAAGCCACAATATTAAAAAACACAACAAATTATATTCATCGTATTTTTTTATAGTTCAATGGTGTTATGGTTCAGTGTTCACACCGAATACTCTTCTTCGATTTTGGGATAATCACCCGCTTGAACGTTTAAAGAAGTATTAAGTTTTCCGGAAAGTGTCTTTCTTTTACAGACACGTCTTTTACGTCTTTATACAAACATGAAACCTATTCGTTCGTATTCGAACGTTAACCTAATCGAACGAATAAACCTATTCGAACGTTGTGATCTTTATTTTAATAAAACAAAATGGATCATACGTAATTCGATAAAATATAGTGAAGTATAATTTCCTTATAAAACGAAAGAAACACGAAGATTAATATCAATTGAGTTCAGCTTCCCCAAAACTCAGGTTGAATTTTCGTAAGGAACAAAAAGTGCGATCATTCTGTATGACTATCCAATACGTTTTACAAGAACGAGCAATAGTTTCGTAGAATTGATTCCTATACTTATTGTAACTTAGTTTTCATAAATCTACCACGAAGATTCGTAAATGGAACATTTTAACAACTGTTAAACTGTTTTCGACGAGTATACTCGTCACGAAGAAATACCTAACTCCAATATTTTGTGTGAAAAAGCGCTGTCGGTAATAAAATTAAAAAATAAAACAGTCATTTCGTTGCAACTTTAATTCTATATTATATCAGATTGCCCCAAAAGTTTCTTTCTTTTCGTACGTAATTAGTAGATGTATAACATATTTTGTTTTATATTATATCCATGTTGTAGTAATAGAACAAAGTGTGTCATATACGATTCAATAAAATAGTATAGAAGGAAAAATGCCGTGCATCTATCATTTCCTCATCAAACGAAAGAAACATTTCGGTAAACTTAATAACAGTCACACGTACTCTGTGTTTCACGAGTATACTCGTCATCGCTCGCTTTTTGCGACACATTTTAGGTACACGCTTTTTAAACAGGTCGCAACAGCTAACTGGTTGATAGATACGATTTACGTAACTTAATTTGTTACACGCAGTAACATCAAAGGTAACAATACCGTATGCTCGAATGGTATTAGCAGAGTATGTTAGTTGCATTCGCGTCAAAGCCATCGAACGGATTATAGCGAACGGGACACCGCGCCAATTAAACGTACTTATCGAGACAATTATACGGAATCTTGATAACAGCTTGACGCCAGAACTACCTTAACCTTACCGACGTTTCAGTCGCTATAATCCCTGTTAACGAAGGAATTAGGATAATTGTACTTGTCGAGAAATTTGCGATGCGTTTACGAAACAAAAGTTAGCTCATGTTCAATTCATAATCTGACATTCCGAGCGAAATAATCTGAACGTCCAAACGATATCAATTCGATATCTGGATTTATTACATCGTTGGATAATTTAGATTTTATGCGTTTGGATGCTTTTGTGTCGATAATCGAGAATCCAATTAATCGAAAATAAATCCAAAATGAGATACAGAATTATCCATGTACTTGTCGTTTATCGTTTAACCGTTTTATTTTCTCTTCTGTCGCATGCTTGCTTCTTGAACAAACGTTACTCGAGAGTTCTACTTCTCGAAGAAACAGTGTGTTCAACATTTTATGTTCTATAAGATTCTAATTAAAACGGCAGCTAATTTTTATTTCAATGTTTTTCCTTCATTCTCTGATGTCCATATTTTTTCGCTTTACTATCTTCTTCGCTGTTACGTTACTTACGTGTCATTGTACGTAAAGCTCGTACGATTTGTGTAAAATTTCTTTATCGAAAAATTTATTGCGAAGAAGCGAGGAAGAAGATAAATAAGTTTCTCACCGTAAACCGGTTCTTCGAATCTTGCGTTGTCCGATATAATGGTCATAAAATATTTATCGCGCGATACAGCTTGGAGGAAACAAAAGGAGTAGAAACGATATTTGGAAGAATGATCGAGATGAAAGTAGACATGGTCCGAGGGGCGAAAGCGTCATTTTCCACAGGTGGTTGAGAAACGAGATAGAGATTTGTCATGAATGAGATTCGAGAAATAGAAAAGGCAAGACGCTGCTACCAAGAAACGTCGTTACGTTCGAAACCGCAGAATACGATCGAACACATTTTCTCGACGTCGTCTCGGCGACGATTTTCAGCCGATTCCGAAACTATTTTAGCGAGAAAGGCGAAAGACCAACGAAATACCTGACAATTCTCGAACGAGTTTTCGCGGAAATACTTTCGATTAGCCGATTTTATCGAGAAATCGAATTCCTCGAACTCGTGCCGCGAAAAGTGCATCGTAAGAGAACAACGAAAATTAGTAAAAATAGGCGAACATATCTGTTAGATAAAGCAATTGGAAAATGTCGGGTCAGCGTACAAATTATTCCTATTCTGTTAAAAGTTTACTTTGAAATTATTAAATACAGACTGTTGATTAATTCTAACATTAAACGCGAACCATAATCATTTTACGATTCTATAATCATACGAATATCGCGTTTCGAATGATAACATTGTCGTTTACTTTTCCTTTTCCTTCGATCTTATTCCATAATTCTAATAACGATCGAGCGAATAATTCCAACGATGTAATGTTGGAAATGTAAAATCGCAAAATACGCACAATACGTAAAAATATCCGAAACATCGCATATTACGATATTCGCTGTACAAAATAAATTTATACAAAATAAATGGGTTTAACACATTCGTCGCCACGTCGTACATATCTAGGTGACGGGTATACTTCCGTGGGAACCCCATCGCAAAGTATGGGTCTTCTTGTTCGAGTTAATTAAATATAGGATATTATATATAGAACATACAACATAAAAATGTCAAAAACATATTATACCATAATTTTTATTAATTTATATTCTGGATAATATATTACATTATGCTATATCGCGTGGTATTTGTTAAAAAGTTCCAAACACATTTGGGGTGATTTTGGGCATTTCGAACAATGAACTCCGTTATCACTACTCTCCTCACTTTCAAATATATTTTCACACTGTTTACTGAACATTTTGAGGATGTAAAAATCACTGATGTACGTCTCACAAGTATGCTTCTCGACTAAATGAAAGATCCGAGATATCTGCCATGAGATCCCTCGGAATACTCTAGCTGGAAAGCTTATCGCTTTCTTCACTTCGGAACTAAATAATCTTTTCTTTATAATGAATCGGAGGCGAATCACGTTGGGCGACGAACGTGTTAATTAAGTTCGTAATAATTCGAGTTCTCCTAGAAATCCGTGGTCTGTAACGTTTAGATTAAACAATTAAAGGCAGGTTCCGAAGAACGATAAGAAATAGCCGCGAAATACTTTGTCAATATCTATGGATCTGGTTTCTCGTTATTCCGCCGTCGATCACTCCAACGGAGTAGAAATCAAAGTAACGGCTGCAGTGCGGAACGTAATTCCAGTATATCATGTCGAGACGTAATGAAACATAATGGTTTCGCAAAGTCATTATGTTTTCTGTTAATGGGTTCCCGTTGTTCCCGCCAGCTAACATTTTTGTTTGCCGTGCTATCAAGACGAACGGTGTGCACACACGTGTGTTCCGCGCCGTTTCTCGATAGCCTGATCGATTCACGCGCGTGCCACATAAAAAGAAGGAAGAGAAACGAGCCGCGATGGAGCAACGTCCGTTCGTTCGTTACCGGAACTTGACGAGTCAAACTCCGACCTGATAATAACACGCTACTTTCATAATTGCTGATGTAATTAGAGGGGGGAAAATAGGGGAGTAAGAGGGACTCGTGACGGCACTTTCGCCACAGAACGTACGATTGCTTTCGTTCTCTCTTTGGAATAGGCGCGGATCCGCTATTGTTCGCCATTCTACAATTTCGTTTCCATCGGCAGATCGGACGCGTAATCTTTTTCTCTTCGCTATATTATCCGGTAGGATACTCGTGTCCACTATTGTATAATCTGTCCGTTTCTTCGAAAAGAATTCAATTTCACATACCCGAGATACCCGAGTTAAGGATTTTTACATTCGTAGTATTTCTTCTTTCTGTTCTCTTCTTTTTTGTTTCGGAAATTCCGTCTTCCGGAATTCGCGAAATTTCATCTTCTATAAAAATACCTAAGTTAAAGATTTTTGTATTTTTAGTACCTGCTTTTTTTTTACCTTCCTACCAATTTCGTTGAAATTGAATTTCTTATGGAAGTGCTTATGTTCTTAGATCTTCGTGTTCGTTATCTTTCCTATCGATTTCGACGAATCAAGATTTCTTAGCATTACACGGAGATTACAGGTTACAGCGATTCTAATCAGCCTGCTTGCTCAAACGTAAAGCGAGTTTAACTTCGTATAAAAATATCGCAGTTGAGGATTTTTACGTCTTTAGTATTCTGTTTCATTTTTATCAGTTTCAGTGAAATTTATCCGGAGAATCAAGAATTTATTAGCGTTACACGAAGATTACGCGTTGATTTCGATCTGTCTGCTTCCTCGAGCGTAAAGCGAATCTAATTCCTCATAAAAATATCCAAGTTAAGGATTTCCACGTTTCCGTTGTGTATTGTTTTTCTCCCTTTCTGTCGATTTCGGTGAAACTTAAGCAGAAAATTGAGATTTACACGATGATTGTGAAACTCGCGGATGAGGCAGACGGGCTAAGGTATTGGCTAATGTTTGACAAATTCTTCATCAAAGCGGTAATCTTCAAATTCCATGACTCTTTGGCTGATAAGGCTTTGAAACCAAAAGACCAGAGGAATTTAATACGATTCGTGGTTATCGACGAAATTCGTGGTTAAAACTAAAAAGCGGTGGGAGCAAAGTAATAGCAGAAAAATGTGGAACGAAATAACAGAGAATAGAAGAGGGGGGGTTGGATAAAAATTTAATTTCGATGATTCAAGGGTGAAAAGATAGGCAGATAGATAGGAATAAAAAATGGACAGTAAAGAATATGAAGCAGAAAAAAGAGAAAAATAATTTGATAACCTTTATTAACCTAGATTGGTTCAAACGAATATAACGTAGCAATTTGATAATTGAATTTTATATTTATCAAATTTAACCTGCAGTCGTTACAGAATATTAAATATGTTACAAAATGTTAGCATATTCTTTATAGAAAATTATAAATATAGTTGCTTTCTTTTTTAATTTGTAAGAGACAATAATTAAATATTACAAAGAGAGCGAGTAATTAAGAATCAAAAAAAAAAAAAAAACGCATAGACTTCTGAACAACATAAAAATCTAGAAAGTTAATTGGGAGATAGCTTCAGACACGCGTAAGTAGAATGAGACGGTACATTCTACTTATTAGCATCGCGTTGAAAAACGTTGGTCTTCGACAGCGAATAAATATCGAGTATAGTTTGCGATATTTTTTTGAATTTTTTCCAGTGCCAACGACAAATCTTCATACTTTTTTTTAACGTCTGAAAAACGATTCGGAATGATAAGAATGATATTATTCAGAAAGAAAGAAAGAAAGAAAAATGAAAAAGGAAAAGACGAAGATATAAATCAGACATCAGTGAAATTCAACAATTATAATTTGATTGCCTCAACTTGATATAGCTATGAATCAACGTGAGTTACGAGTTCCGTGATTATGGTAGTTTCTCTGAACCTGCTGTTGTATGCGGTTACATTGTAATCCCATTATCAATTCAATTAAATTCACTGCGATACAAATTGCAACCGCTTCCAACTTCCCGCTGCAAACGAAATTTAGCGTACGTTTATCATTACTATTTCCCTCATTTTTTTTCCTAATTAATTCTTTCCGTTTTATTTTTGTTACTAATTGCACGACATTCGGAATTTTAACGACTGGCTCGATATTTCCTTCAATTTCGTTTGTTTTTCTTTTCCTCGATAAAATGAATCGCAGACTGTCACTTGAAACGATTAACAGTGCGTTAATTGTTAATAAAAAATATTTCTAGCTTTGCCGTACCGCGTACACGAATTACGGTATAAAATAAGGAGGGAAACAACGTCTGATTTCTTTTTCCAGTTCATTCATCTTGTCCAATTCCTTTAGGTAGAACGATAATTATCGCTAAGTAACGTCATAAATTCTGAATACCGCCATAGTTTGCTCTTTCTCGATTGGTTTCCTATCCTCCGCTGGTTCTTCTGTTTGCCGAAGCAATTAATGCATAAACCCTTTCCCTGTTGATT
This sequence comes from Bombus impatiens, assembly GCF_000188095.3. Taxonomy (NCBI): domain Eukaryota; kingdom Metazoa; phylum Arthropoda; class Insecta; order Hymenoptera; family Apidae; genus Bombus; species Bombus impatiens. Next base: position 1,961,153 of record NT_176452.1, read on the forward strand.
GATCCATGAAATTGGGATTCCTATAATTTGAATCCATTATGATTGCGTAATCTGAGTATAATGGGCAATTAAAGTTTGTAGTACTTTGGATTTAACCACATGCAGATGTAATTTAAGGTTAAATAAAGCTAAATCGCGAATTTAACGAAGGAAAGTTTCTTTCCGCGCAAACGTCAAATAACGACTTTTCTTCAGGATCTTCGCAAACTGAGAAAATCATATTTAAATATATAAAAAAATCCGAAACTCGATCGTGGTAAAAAATTCGTTACCACGAAACAATAGCGAACGGCAAATAAACGTCGAACCAGAAAATTTCTGTAATCAGAACTTTGAAATTTTCGATCGACGCAATTGAAAACTCTATTCCGAGCCGTTCCACTGTCTACTTACTTTTCGATCTTCCAATATTCCACGAATGACACACGCGTCACTCCGAAGAAAGAAAGGCGAAGAAACTTCGTGATATTTAAATTACCATTCATCGTTAGTTGGAATTGCCGTTTATTATCGCGCCTCATACCCGTTCCCCTCCCCCACCCGTTCACCATACCCGTTTAAGTTTTCTAATTCCCGGTGTTCAACTTCACCGCCGCGGAGGAACGATGAAAATTTGCAGAAGGAAGTAACGTCGTCGACTTAACAAAGTTTTCTCGGCCGTTGCCTCGCACGATTCTCCCTTTGCTCCCTCGATCCGAGAAGGATCGCCGAGCATTCGTGTCGTCGGTTCTCCGAAGCGAGGCCGAGTTACACAGAGAACGAGCGGAATCGCTGAAGAGAAGAGCTGGCCACCGTGCTTTTACCCCGTACTTCGTTACAACTTAATTCACATCCGCAAGAAACTCTTTCGCGCGTCGAGCGAGAAGCGTCTGTCCCTCCTCCGTCTTTAACTCGCGGAAAGTGAAAGTATGACAAGAAATGGAAAGAGAAAAACGCGAGCTGCGCCAGTTACGTAACGCGGTTGAATCGTTCGCTCGACAGCGAGAAAAAGCGCTACGTATTATTCTTCTTTTTGCGTTCTCTGCGTCGAGTAAGAATGTGTCTAGATTGATAGAGAACGCAGCTTTGCATTTCTTCTTCGTTATCGTGAAAATAACTTTGCTGAAAAATAACGATCGTTTTGTCGTTCGTTGCCTTCCTCTTATTCTTCCTCTTCGTCTTTCATTTTTTAACGTCACGTCCGCCAACACGGCCGTTAGCCACGGTTTTGCTTACATCTAAGTTAATCGTCCCACGCGTCTGTCGATTCGAAGAATTTCAAAAGGATTTCCCTACTTCGTCACGAATGCCCAGTTCCTTGGGTATTTTGAATCTGTCGCGTGGTTCGTCTTATTTCCTGCGTTTTAGAATTACGAGCTGTACCGTGAGTGCTAGGTCACAAGATTCACACCACGGACAAGTTTCTCTTTGTACCTTTGAAATAGAAATTCGCGCGTCGCGTCTTGTGTGTCCAATTAGCAGTTTCAATGGCTCGACCTCGTCTCTTCCATCGTACGGTGGTTCGGCGAAAGATCGAAATGATGTTGCGGAGCTTACGGTAGCTTCCCATTTCTCGAGCAATCTGCGTCCCATAGATTTCTCAATACCTTGGCATGGTGTACCGACGTCATCTTTAAATGGTAGTGAGATGGTTTAGCTTCCTCGTTTCCTGCTGTATCTTGGTGGCAGAAAATCCAGGTGATAACGATCGTTCTCCGTATTGTTTTCTAATTTGCTTGAGATCACTTCGTTTTCATTCTGCGGATTTCGTATTGCTGCAATCACGTTCAAGCAGTCGTCGAAAACGTGGTGGAATTTTTTATTTGCCGATTGTTCAAGTGCTTCGAGCATTGCTACTCCACTGCTTCTGCACTGGAAACGTTTGGCACGAGGTGTATAATAAGTTGAATTTTTTCATTTTGCGTTTGATGCGTCTGTAAATACACATAAGGTAAAAATCATTGACTTTATGTGAAATTTCGTCGAATTTGCGTGTTTTCTTGCTTTAAATTGATTTATCCAATCCTACTTCTAGGGCGTTTACGAAGTTAGTAATTCGCCTTACTTTCTTCTCGATCTTCCGTGTTATTCGATCGAATGGATAAATTTTGTTTCTTCCATCATATTGCACGTCGCTATACGAGTTGTTCAGAAGCCATACCGATCGATTTTTTAAATTTACCCTGGGATTCGTTTTTATTTATACCACACTCTTACAATAGACAATAGAACTAGTATAAGGAAGTATTTGTTATTTTTTTTTTAGAGTCGGGCATTAATCGTGTATTTATGCAGTGGCACGAAGAAACTAATAGAAGACGTAGTTGGCGAGTTTAATTTCCGGGAGGCTCATTTCCCAATCCTTCCAACAGGAACTTCATTGTTTGTTCGTGAAACAACATTGTTGACTTGTTCGTATCGTTTGGCGATGAAAGCATAATATTTTCGGTATTCGACTACCTTCGCGATATCTTAAATAGCTTTTATTTTATGTAACTTTAGAATTTGATCAGTAACTGGAATAAGAATAAGCTGCGTTAGTTAAAATTGTTCAAGGTTACATATATAAAGTGGCAAAGTTTACAAGTAGTAACTGCGAATGTTTGCGCGGGAGGAAGAAAGTTCTTAGAAACGGGGAATTTAGAGGGAAAGTTGCTAGTGAGAAATTAAGGAAAATACTTGTAATTAAAATTTAACTACTTTGCCGCACTTTCAACGCACAACGCACGCCCTCGCACGTTTATATCCTCGCGTTCGCGTGTTTTATTCTTAGCATCGCGCAAATGTTTTGCACTATACCCAAGGCGACGGTAAACATATTGTCAAAGAAATTTGAAATTATGAATTTACTTAATCGCGATGTAGTATACATACGTTAAATGAACATTGGTCAGAAAATACAGCATTTCGTACTCATTGCCACATATATATATATATATTTCTTGAAATTAGTAATATTAATATTACACGAATATTACGAGTCGTACAAACACGAAACTACTTTAATCTATGAACTTGTTCCTCGTGTTACATGATCAAACATTATCTCCAAAAATAATTTCAAAATCCTTCGACGATTTCTTACGTCGTTGAAAATCTCTACCTGCGCCCATGTACTTCGTTGTTACGTTACTTTGCTTTATATACTCGTCAAACTTAATGCAATAAACGGCCGCTTATTTCACGCGTACGAAGCGGAGCAAGTAGACAACACGCTTTGGTATCCTAATCTGAATAAAAGGAAGAGCGAGTGTATCGGGGGCAAATTGATTGGCCGATCGGATAATCCCTATCGTGTACGTAGCCGGATATTAGTAATTTCGATAAGAAGGATCCGAGACGCGGCGGATCTTTGAGTCGAAGAGAGAAATAAAATTGGCGAGCTCGGCAAATTGGAGCGAACGGGTAGGCCAGAAACGTAGATACGTGTTTTGGTAATAAAATTACGCTACATCGGGGGAAAGTATCACGATAGGAAATTGCTTATCGCTCGTAATTGGACCGTGGCAAATTATGAAAATGGAGGGAGGCGAGCGTGTTGGAGGAGCCAGCGCAGGTTTAAGAGGCGTAATTAAAGAAAACGAGAACGCGAACCGTGTGATAGGAGGAAATTGAAAAATTGGCGATCACCTGCCGACCGGAATCGATACATTCGAACAAATAGCGATAATTGACCTAATGAATTACCAAATGGAAATTTCGAGAGGGCATGAAATTGGCGAAACTAATAGTCGAACGAAACAGCTGCAGCTAATTCCGTTAATGCGAGGTTAAGCGGAAATTTCATTAAGTGAACAGGACTAAATTCCTCGTCGCGATTACGATTACAGGCTAATGATAGTCTGATTTATTCCTATTGTTCGTTTGTGTTTAAATTCCTTTGATTATATTTCATAAATATTATTTTATTCGATTAATTCTGCTTCGAGCAGACGAAAATTAATTAAATTAAATCGTAGAAAAATTGTACAGGAAAATGCTGCGCTATCTGAGAAGCTCCATCTTATGTTTCGTACAAACGCATCAACGGTATAATTTTGTTTGAAAGTATCGCGATTTTATCGCCGTTTGTCTTCAACAGTACATTATATTACTTCGTACTTTTAATTATATTTTAACACGTTTTACTTCTAAGCGTCTGTACAATATCGAATAAATTTTTCAACCACTCGTACGTATTTAATTCCATTAAAATTCCTAACAAAGATAAATAGAAAAACAGATTCGAAAAAATATCGCTTCTAATAAATGCAGAGTATATATTGCAAATAATACGGATTATATTCTGTTCGCTGAGAAATAAATAACTCGTTGAAAAAAAAAAAAAAATAGCGGGAAGAGAAACGGAAGCTGTAATGAAAATCAATTTGCCTGGCAAAACGTTTCCAGTTATACAGGAACAACACACGCAAACCGAGTTCCTGTTGCCGAGTAGTTGAGCGGAAGTTCGTTTAGCGGCATTTTGAGGCTGCGTTTGGACAACATGCAAGGTGGCAAATGCTCAGGCAGGGTCAAAGTAAACCCTTCGACGAACTTCATCGAGACTCCGCGAAACTTTATGCCCGTGACTATACTCAAGTTAGACGAGTTTCAACCGATATCGAGACACGGACGTAGACGTATAAATTCCGCGTGTATACGTATAAGCGCACCGTCACTCACCCAACACTGGTTTACCTAACTTTTGCCACCGCCCAAGACTCGGTCTGCTCTGAAATTCCCGAATTAGCCGCTAAAGTGGTCTCTTGTATTTCCCTCTAGCGAATACGATAGTAATGAGCGACGAGAATGGCTGTAAAGTGAAATGCCAACGATTTCACGGGATATTAGCCTGTTAATTCTAAGTTGACGTTCATTCTATGTTATTCGATGTGAAAACTTACATAATGAAACGACATAATCCATGCAGAAACGAAGTCTTCTCGATTTTTCGACAGTTGGATCAAAGTTATATTTAAAAAAATTGAAATCATCGAAATAATTCCCATTGTCGTGGACGACGTTTTCCTATTTTCCGCTGGCTTGCGAATACCATCGGGTTTTCGTTCAACAATCGACCTAATTGTTCGTTGACGAATTTCTGAGGACCAGCAGGCTGTGGTCAATTTTTGAATTCGAAATTACCTTTTTTCGGTGCGGACCATTTTACTGGCTTCTCTTTCAATCTTCGACAATTGGATCAAAGTTATGTTTAAAAAAATTGAAAATCATCGAAATAATTCCCATTGTCGTGAACGACGTTTTTCCATTTTTTGATAGCTTGCGAATATCATCGGGTTTTCGTTCAACAATCGACCTAATTGTTCGTTGACGAATTTCTGAGGAACAGCAGGCTGTGGTCAATTTTTGAATTCGAAATTACCTCTTTTCGGTGCGAACCATTTGACTGGCTTCTCTTTCAGTCTATCTGATAAGAAGATGGAAAGAACCTCGAAATTTCGAACGGTTCGATGCTTCAGGTTGATGCTAAAGCAGGCCCGAAAGAATCCGAGTGCGTGGCTGTCTGTTTTCATACGTTTTTAATTATTTTTCCTTACTATAGTACTGCCGCATATTCTAACAAATTTGCGAATGACGATTCTAATGAAAAGGTTTAGAACGTAAAAAGTTACTGCATTCGGAACATCATTTCTCTATTAATCCTTTTGGGGTTGTTTCCTTGTCAACCTAAAGCATCGAACGCACGTACTTTCGGCAGAGTTCCTATCACCTTACAGTGAGATTAAAGCCAAACAGTATGCCGTGCTGAATATATCGCATACCGAGTGTCATCGAACATTTCATTAATTTATAAGATTACGGCGCAACAATTGTCACGTTCGTCATGTTCTACGAACTCCCTCGTCAACGGCGTAAAATCACAAAAGAGCAGGATGATATTTTTACTTGGACGGCTGTGCCGAATACGCGAATCCAGTCGAATAGAATTCGTTCCTTCGTTACTCATTGCGATTAGATCGAACGAATGCCAAAAAATACAGCAATTAGTCACGCTATCCTCTCGCAATTTTGTATTCGTGCGATGATATTCGACAATCTCTATACGTGGTTCCCACGTACGTTAGAGCAGTCGTCGGTCACTTCGTAATGAATCCACTGTCGGCGTTCGACTTTCGGATCGGCAAACTTTCTTGTGTTTCTTTTCTTCTTTTTTTTTTTTTGCGAAGAAGTACGAGTCACGGCGATCACGCTGTCCGTGGAACAGTGTGCACGCGGAATCTCGGCAGATTCTTCGTGCGGAAGTGACGTGCTTTCGAAGGTAGTGAAACGCACCACTTCCCTCTGTGTCGCTGTGAACCGAAAACGAATGGAGAAAGTTCAGCGCGAAATTCTGGCCGTAAAAAGGAAGCGGAGAGACGGCGGAGGGTTCGCGGCACGAGGAGGGAAGGAAAAATTTACGGGCACGGCCGGCTCCGCCATTGAAATCCGGGACTGGAAAACCGCGAAATCGTTGAAATAACGTCGCGCCGGAAATCTCGCGGAGATTCGATATCCGGCGATCGTAAAGAAACGCCGGACGTGACCGAAAATTACTAAAAGACGGAAATGCGAATTCCACCGCGAATTTATATACGCTGTTCGCTTTGTCCTGCGGCTCTGTGCAACCTGTGTCCTCCTTTTGCCTTCTCCCCGCTTCCCCCCTTCCTTTTTTCCATTGTTCCCTTGCTCTTTTTGCACCGGACAATTCCGTTCACTTCCGGTTTCCGCGATATATACTGTCTGCTTCGCGCATCGATGTTTCTATTCGAGGATCCTTTCGTGCAAGGACTTTCGAAAAATTCGAAATTTATCGTCCCGCTGAAAATTGCTCTGTACGCTACGCGTGCGGGCGAGTTTTCGAAATTTTTATCGGGAATTCTCGTTGTACGATGTAGATCGCTGGTCAGAGCTATTTCGACGCTTTACGATGTTAATTTTACCTGAACGCTTCAACTATTTTTTATTATAGATCTCTTCGTTCGTTCGTGCCGTACGCGCGTTACAGTGGCTGCAAAAGGTATTAAACAACCGTATATATTACAGCACTGATATATCGGTGAATTATGTTCGAGTATATTAAATCTCGTGTCATTTGATAGTAATCGCGTACGACCGCAAGAAATTGATACCGTTGGAATAAAAATTAGGATCTTCCAGATACTTTTCGTTAGCCACTGTATAACGTAAAATACCTATCAGATAAAGCAATACGTATTTGTTAGAGTTTTTCCAAGGTTTCTAAGCTTTTTCCTAGAGATGTCTTAATGTTTACGGTCTGTACGTTGGTACGAGCACGTCTTTTCGCAGATGCGGCTCTATCTTTTCCTCGCGGAGTAAATAAATTTTATAGATACGCGCTTTCCTTCGCTCGTAATGGTTCCAATTACGTATCAATTTCTTCTTCGGTCGCTCTATGAATTATGAATTTCAGCTTTCAAGAACTACCCGTCTTATGCAGCAGTTCGAAGACAGAAAAATTCGAAGTAATTGAACGTCGTAAAAGTAGTAATTAAAAGAGCGCCGATTGGAACGTTCAATTAAGTATTTTACCATATTTATGCCGAGTCTCGTAAATTTCTAACGATAGGAAAAAGGCTACAGCCTTAAGCCCCTTTACCGGGACATCAATTTAATTTATTCGGCGCGGTTCTTAGGGGCGGCGCCGCTCGGTTCCGGAACATCTTAAGACACGATCGAACTCTTTCGTTCTTTTCCATCGCGTTAATTTCCACTTTAGTTAAGAGATTGAATTACACGGTAGTCGAGCGAAGATAGAAATATTCGTATTTGAAAACGAGAGTAATTAAGCGGAGCCGCGGCGGGTCGCAGCGAATTGCCTTTGTCTAACAGCGAATTGCCTTTGTCTAGCATCTGCCGTTGACGTTTCGCCTCTGCTCTTCTTCTACCGCGTCTTACGATTGCTCTTTCGGCTCGTTATCATCGTTTCTCATTATCGTAACCGTCATCCGGCCAAACAACGAACCGCAGATCTACGGGCGAATCGAATTTTATAGGAGAATGCCACCTCGGCGAACGAGAGGAAACGAAGAAAGGGTAGCTTTGACTTTCGTCGCCCTTTGCTTTCGCCCTAGTTAGGAACTAACCAAACGACCGGCGCTGAATCGCAGAAGCAAGACAATGCCGTTACCTCGACCGGGTAAACGAAGAATAAATTGTATGCTTTTCACACGGGCTTGCGGTGCTTTAAAATTGCTGCTTTGACTTCTTTTTCTTCGTCTTTTGTCCCTTTGTTCCACACCGCGAAGCTTAATTAGAATAAAACGTGTAATAAATGCGTTGGACCAACACGAACGAGTCCACCTTTATTCCGGCCACTTTCTTCAGCTTTGACGTTAACAATTGCTCAGCTTTTCGCCTTTATCTACGTCATGGACGACGCGCGCGCGTCTGTGTGTTGGGCAAGTTGACTCGCCAGTTTTGCTAAGCGCGTATTAATTAACGAATGTATTACTCGTAGAATAAGTAGCTCGAAGCTTAGCTCGTTTTCCTTTGTGTTCGGATGTCCAATATAAGGAATTTATATTTGTCGAGTTCTCATTATGATTAGGGTTAGGGGCGTGAAACGAATCCTCATTTGGACTACACGTTGTTGCTGTGCAATGGAGAAGACATTGACTAGCGCAAATACGACTACTACAGAATTTGACAAGTAACCGCGGTAATCAGACACTCGAGAAGCTAACGACAATGATCCTAGGTCCAACAACGAATCCGCGGTCTACGGGTTAGTAGGCTTATTTCTTCGTCGAAGTGCCAAGTTGGAATTGATATCAAGACGTTAGTTAACTAGTCCAAGAGCTCGTACACCGCGCGAAAAAGTGACTTTCCGTCACGGTGACGCTGTCGAGGAAAACTATGATGGGGTGTGTCTAAGAGCACGAAATCCTCGGATTCGTGGAGAGATGTCTTCATTCGGGAAGCGAGGGAAATCGACGCTGCTGTTAATCGGTCAGTTTGGGACAAAGACTGCTTGTCCGTTTGAAGAACCTAATTAACAAAATCCTAAGGTTTATAGCGGATCCTCAGACTAGCTGAACTTGTGCCGCGTAGGTGCATCGACATCTGGTAATCTTTGTTTACTGTCGAGTACCTCTACGGGTATTTCTTTTAACGAGGGCTATATCATTACTCCATACTTTTGTTAGACGGAGCGTTCGTCCCGTTGACCGCGGCTACGTTCGGCGACTGATTGTCGCCTTGAGCCCAAGCTCATTGTCACAAATCACAAATAAGTACAATTGGGCAGAACGACGGTAAATTGTTTAATTACAGCTGTAGACTTTAATTGCGAATAAATACAATTGGGTAGAATGACGGCAAATTATTTAATTACAGCTATAGACTTTAATTATAATTTTATGAATATTCTCGAAGTTCCAGAGGGGTGGCTCCGGTGTCCTTTCATCTCCGACATATTTAAGAATACCAAGAAATGAATTACCAGAGTAATTATTTCTGCGTCACTGGTAGCTAACTGTGCGAGGCTTTCCGATATAGCTAGAGAATAAATCGCTCGGTCGTCGTCGGTAGAGGAAAACGGATTACACCTCGACACGAGACCAACGGAACAACATTACTTTAGGTGGAGACGTAGAAATTTGTAGGTAATGCTCGATTTTTTTTAATAGAAATATCATTTTCTTATAGCAAAATTGCAATATATATCCTTCTAAACGAAGACAATAACATTGACGTAAATCGATATAATAAAATGAAATAATTTATCCTATATAGTAATTAATTTTGCAACATGAACGAGCGTTCACATTTATCTTAATTATGCACGAAACATTAATCGAGTATCTTCGGTAATATAACGCGCACTTGCATTTAATTATAAAATATTGATCAGAAGTTACACGTTAGCACGCGATATTACTAGCGTTTCGTACACGAGAGTATAATCGTATTTTAGTTAATGTTACTTATATGTAAATAACTGTTTTCTGAGTCGAGCAACCAATCCTTCGTGAATTCAAAAGCGCTAACTACTGTGCAAACACAATTATAAACGTCCTCGTCTGAAAAGCCTGTGACAGCTTCTCTCCTCGCTCGGCGTAAATGCACAGGTTTGATAGGGATTAGCATTAAAGCAACACTTCTCTAACATACAACGTACTCTTCAGGGTAGAGTGTAACCGTGATGTCCGGAGAGCAAGTGTTGCGCGAAATTTGAAGTTTAGTAATATACGTCACGGTAATGAAAATATGCTGTCCTTAAATCGAATGCCAAGAGAAATACAGTCGAATAAATAAACGCTCGAAGGCACGTGCAATATAAAGACAAAAATGTGTATCCGATTGCGTGGACTTTGGAACAAATTTTCGTTATATACAAATTTCCGCAACATTATCTTTCAAAGTTCTTTCTTCAAATAAGGAGCAGATTTTCTATTTTTATTACAACACGCACATTAACAAACACAGCATTTTAAATTTACATCATCCTTCCGCCGATAGTTCTCGTACAAGATAAAAATTGTCGATTGACAGAGGCTCGCGTACACTTGTCGACACTTGAACGTACGATGAGTTGTTGCGATCATATTGGTCAAATTTGTAACGACTCTGAAAATGTATACGGAAGCTACAAGACATTTATGACAGACATAGGTTTGATAAAAACTTACTACATAGTACGAATAACAGTCTTAAACAATTAATGCTACGGATGGTTTCACTACGTATTTCTTAATTACAGAAATAATCAACATACGTTTTCAGATTCGTTGCAAACTTTTCCTTGCGTAACCAGCATAGTCGTATCTCGTTGCAGCGTTAAAGAAATTCCAAAATGTTTCGTATAATATATACATAAAAGTAAAAATCTTCTAAGAGTATCGCGGTACTTTCGCGGACTGCTGCACATAACCAACGAGAATCTCCAAGCAATGGAGAAGTGGAAAGCTGGAACAAGCAACGTCTTCCAACTATACAGACGCGTCTCGCAACACGAAATCTCATAACGACGCTTCAATAAAGCGGAATCGAAGCTTCGTAACATACAAATGTCCGTGTATTAACCGTTGCCTTTCTTCCTTCGAAGGTAAGAACGGTATTGCTATTGGGGTAAGTAGAAGCGAGAGGGTGGAGAGGCGCAGTTGCAGCAATCGGTAACGACGCGCACCGATTAGGAGCTTACGTGTTCCTTCGAAAATTGTTCGTTTTGGGTTCTCTACTTCCCTCGGGTTATTCGAACGAATAGGTCCGCTTATATAGGTTCTTGCCGCCGCGAATTCGGGTCTCGAAGGTACTCGTCGCGCCACCTGAGCCAAACGACTGTCAGTACCCTGGCTACCTACCAAATTAACTTTTACTACCATCTTCCCAATTAATTTACAGGCACCCGCAGCCGCCTAATTGCGCGCATAAATTATCCGCACCCTCGAAATTGTCCGTTCCGAGCCACTCCAACGGAGATGTCCGACTTGCTTCTTTCCTCTCTTGTATCTCTTCGCCTTCTCTAACGTCTCGTTTCTTGCTTTCTCTAGCTGACACGACTCCTCTTTCGATCCTCCAAACGTTCCGTTCGTTCGTTCGCTGCCACTTAACCTGGCCCTTGATTTCACGCTCGTTCTCGTCACCCACTGGATGGTGGTGACGGTACGGTTTCCCGCGACTGGATTTTCTTGTCGAATCTGGCTATCGCCAGCACCGCGCAAAACCAGAAGGGGCGCACCGGTTAAACGTCCAGCTGAATTTTCGGCTTTATCGAATACGCCTGTTCGCGTCTTACATATCCAAGATGCTCTGTTTAATATCTATATGCGTTTACAAGAACACAGAGAGCGAGAGCATTCGTTTGTGCTCGTTCGGTGCAAACGATCGTGGTGCAATCTGTTCGTAAACACGTTCGGATCAAAAGAGTCTGTTCACGAGGTACGCGAGCGAACGTGCGCACGTACGGATTACACCGAGCATCCGAAATACTTTCGCAATTGTTAGCGTTTCTCGTATCACACTTTGCCGTTATGATATACAAAGATAGAGTAACAGTTAGGATTTGCTAAAATTCGAGTTACGATACGTATACGCGTGTCGCGTATTATCTTCGTCATCAACATTCAAACACTGGAAATTCAAATATTTCCTCGACATGATACGTCGCGAGTTCTACAAATACCCAGATTAATCGAACGGTCAGATATGATTCTGAAGCAATGGAGTATTTAAATCGATGCATCAAATGGTCAAAGCGCATAGATTTTCGTTAATTCAGAGAGAGAAGCAAATTCCCTGTAACGACGCGGTATTACGAGGCGAAGGGTTAACGGGATTAGAAACTCAGCGCGAAAAGCATCGCGAATTGTCCCGGTCGAACGTTATTTGACACAATGGCCCGTGGAAATTTAGCCCTGGTTTCGAATAAGATGAGGCAAATTAACAGCAACTGCCTCGGGCGATCGAGAAAGTTTGACTTCGAATCTCGTCGCGATTCACAGGAATTAATTACGTGCCGCAGTTTCTGCTTTCGCCCGTCAGTCTTAACGCGAATTAGTGTACATGGCAAATCGTTCCTTTCGCGTTACGCAATTACCCTTATTGGCCTGCCTCGATCCTAACGAAAACGCTTCGTCCCTCATTTCGGTTATCGTAATGAACCGATTGTCACGATTGCTTTGTCGCAAAGTGAATACGTTTCATCGATGACAAGTCACACCGTCGTCTTCGTTCGAAGACGAATCACGAGTGTCAGAAGTTCAAACGTCTTGGAATTGATTCCAACTTTTTATTTTTCATAAAAATGGTAGTGCGTAGTGCGAACTACGAATATTAAATCACGCACATCCTTCCTTTTTGGTAAAATTGTCAACATATTGTGATTTCTAGATCGTACAAGGTATCAAGTTGCCAATCTTTTTACGATCACTTAAATTCTTCCAGGTTTTAAGTAAGTTACTATTACGTATACACTCTTTGATATTACACGCGTGAAAATTATTGCATCCCCAAATTTCCCACAGATGTACTTAATCTTATCATCGTCATACGTCGATAATCTTCGTCGTACGAGACGCGTGATACAAATTAGAACGAAAGATACTGATCGTAGCGAATACGATCGATATTGAGATTTACGATTATACGCGACATTCGATCCATGGTCTTGCACGAATCGTCTATAGTTCAACGATACTAATTAAAAGTTAAGCGCATAATTAAAATCTTAACGTGGATAAATACCTTACATAGGTGAAATCTATGCATTCTCACATTCTGAGCTCCCTAATTCCGTGTTGAGAATCGGTTCGCAATTAAGGCTGAACTTTGGAGAAGCGAAATGGCGAAGGATTACGCGAGATATCACGTGGTAGGACGGCGAAGAGCACCGCTGTGATAATTCATTCCAGGTATTTTCCACGCGGATGGAATAAGTGCTACATTTTCGTCGGCGTTGTTCGCTTATATATTCATAAATGCGAATATATCGAGGCAGCTACGTACGCGTGCACGGGATGGTCGAAACGATTTTGCGACGCGCCCTTGCAATAATTTATTCGCGAAACCGTACTCTGTTTACCTCTTGGAACTGGCCATCCGATCCACCTTCGCAACCCAGCGACCCAATGAATGTATATTAATGACCGACGAGAATTTAAAATACTCCGTGTCGGAAACGAAGCATTCGCGAATCTTCTGGCTCGCGTCGAAATGGTTGGCGGGCTGAAAAGAAAATCCAACGAACGAACTTGCATCTGTCCCATGTAATAATAACAGCGATGAATATTTTTAAAGGTGTACGAAGCATTTTTATAGGAATTTCTTTCTATCCTATCTTCGGATTATTTTTAGTTTTATATGGAGATTGTTTGGAAAGAAAAGTAGAGGAATACGTAGCGGAATTAGGTTTCAATGAACTTTTCATTGTTATGTATTTAAGTTTTATTTATTACGTAGCCTTATAGTATATAGATGATTGGCTAAATAATCGAAGTCCGTGCTTACATTTTGGTGTAAATAATTGGAATTTAATGAAACTATATCGATATCTATTTCCGTCAGCTATTCACTTATTTCTGTATGAAAGAATTATTAATTGTTCGAAGATGATTGATGGAGATTTAGATACGTTTGCAATTAAAGAGAAGTGAAGTCAATTTATATGACCGTAGAATGAAACGCTGAACGATGACGATGCGAAGGGAAAAGCCAGTTTCTGTAATTGTTCGATTAATTTGGAACTTTACATCGGAGGATTGTTTAATTAGTTTAGATCTCTGACGCATTGCAAGATAATCGTTATATGGAGGTTCCAATTGTTTCGATAGAAACAAGATTTCCACGTTTACATACGAGTTTTGCTTTCTAACCATTTATTTCAGATTTTCATTGATTAGATGTGTATAGTTCTCTTCTTTCTTTCATGCAGGTAGTTCTATACGGAATAAAAGAAGAAAACACTTTTTATTTAAATAATACGGTAACTTCTATGCCTCTAGTTTTATATTCGTGAATGTATAAATATGTAATATTTTGATTTAATTTAAATGAATTTTAATAAATTTTTTTCTTTTCACACTAAACATTTCTACACGAGCGGACGTGACTGGCACGATCAATTTTTACACGACTCCCTGTCACTTGGATTTTAATTGCTTAAAAATTTTGCCAAAAAAATTCCACTCTTTTATTGAAAATTTTGATAAGTAATTTTTTCAGCTGTCTATAATAGAATGGAATGTTTGAACAGTTTGATAGTAATTCTACAGCCTGCTGAACAGCTTTATTGGCTCTTTCATTTCCACGGATTACATGTTATGGTACCTGTCCAAACAGAATGTGGGTAATTTTCAGTAGGATTTCGTTCCATTTTTTCAATGATTAGTTTTATAATAGGATTTTCGGAATTTCAATTTTTTTTTCACCGTTGAATATGAACCTTTATTTGAGATTTTTCATGATTTTCGACCTATTCGATAGATACCATATAGGTGAATATCGTAGGAAAATATTTCGATTTTTTTTTAACGATTATTTAAAGTTAAATATATGTACATTCTTATGAGAAATTCTCTATTTCAAAAGATATTTTTAAATCGGTCTGTAACTGGAAATAATTGATTTTAAACGATCGATTGAACGAATTATAACAAAAGATAGTTTACTTTATATTTAATTTCGAGAAATTCTACCTATTTTTTGAACTAACATTCTATTCTGGCTACGAACAATTCACATTTCATATTAAACTAATCAAATGTACTAATAATAGTAGTAATGAAGTTGATTTATAAATATTATAGAGGTACTAATAATTTTAGTGGATGCAAATTACCAGGTTACGTTTTAATTTTCAAAAAAGAAATCGTAACGTGAGCAGGTAACAGATATAATATGAACTTATTACAAAAAGCGTTGGTATTATTAAAAAGTGGTAGTAATTACTATGCATGGTGTTCACAGAGTATGAAGTTATTATTAAGCAAGGTGGTCTATTAGTATTAATAAAAGACGTTAATGTGCAGCTGAAAATGGTTAGAAAGTATATGTACGTGTTATTCTTATGGAAATGGCTGAAGTGAAATGAATATTGCGGAAGTAGGTTAACAAATTAGTGGGGGAATGAATATGCATTTGTAAAATAAAAAGAAGATGCGCTGCAGGGGAAAAAATGAATTTCTTTTAGATGGAAAAATTCATTTTATTAAAAAAGTTCCCTCAATGCCGTTTCGAAGACCAATTACTGGCAATTGCACGTCGCTGCACCTATAAAAATTATGTAGACCTACAAATATAGTATTCTTTTCACTATTCTATTTTTACTTCTAATATTTTTTCTAATTGAACTCATCGTTAGAAAACAGCTACGACTTGAAACAATCACGTGTATCATGACATTTAATGATCTGTATATTGACATGTGTATATTCATATACATTTATGTATATATTTATTTACTTATTTATTTATATTTATATACATGTGTTTATATACATATATTCCAAATGGAATTGGACTCACACTTATATTGACTTAATTACAATCTTTACCACAACATATCATATCCACTGGCATCCATAAATAACAAATCATCTTAAATTTACAATAGACACGAGCGAATCGATACGTTACAATTACAAAATAATGTTGATGATTCTTCACCGCGTGTTATATCGCACAGAAAACCGAGCTATACTATGTTTTGAAAATTTTATGACAAATTCATTTTAAAATTAAGCTATACCGTGTTTCAAAGATTTTATTGCAAATCCGATTTCATTCAAGCTATTATAGGATTTTTTATTTACTTAGAATGGATAAAAGGCGATGGTTATCTAACGTGAACTAACTAATGTGCTATAACTAAGACAACTAAATAGTTAATTTACAACTCTCGTCACCACGGTTCCAACGCTCTCTTTCACGCGGACCACACACAACGCCCGATAACGCCAGCAACACTAAAGAACTCTCTGGCAACACTAAAGCTCTCGCTGGTAACGCTAAAAGCTCGACAACGCCGGCAACACTAAAGCTCTAGCTTACAACACTAAAGCCCGTTAACTCACTAACCGCTACCTTCTATACCCTGGCTTCGGTATACCTGGCCCGCACATGTCCCATAGTCAAGTAGACCTTAATTGCTCAGGGTTTTCCCCCGAAAATACTACATTATCGTCTAATGTCAGCAAGCGTTTTCATGTCTTACGGACCCGAGTGTATTTCACTTTCATTCCTCCCTGCGTATTTATCTCGACGCAGTAAATCATCCGAATCATCCATCCATGATCCATCACACCTATTTCTCCCGAGCACAAATCTCTTATTCCCTTAACCGTTCTATTACCAACACACTCCAAACTTTTTCTCCCCTCCGCTTCTTCGCTCTATGCTTCGTTTCGTTCTGGTATCCATCGATTCGCTTCCGCGAGACGCCTCTCGTTGACGATTCTCGTCTCGCCAGACGACCTGACTCTTTTTTGTCCTCGATTCTCACCTGTGAATTTCCTCTCGCCCCATTACTTCTCCGGCTCTTTTGTGAAGTTTTTGATTCGAACTAGCGCCACGAGCGGAATCGCGGTATCGCGCGCGCGTTTACGCGCGTTCCTTTCCATCCCTGTTTTCCGCGCTTTCACGCGACGCGAGTGATAAATCCGCGTCCTATAAATCAGCCGCCATTTTTGGCCGGAACTTTTTGACAAGGCAATTGGGAATTGTTTGGTAAACGACGCCGGGGTAGGGTTGAAAAATCATGAGGTACGCGGTTTCCAGTGTCCGTACTATCCCATTCAATCCATGTCCCCGACCAGTCTCGGTCGTTTTTATTTATCACGAATCGCGGAATTTCCAGCCGGAATTTCCTTCCATCCACGATCATGGACACCGATTTCTCTACCTCCACGTGTTTTCCTCTCATTCTCTCGAGATCGTGTCGACCTTAGAACGCTTTTGCCTGTTTTTCAGGTAATATGCGATCTCGCGATTGAATATCACACGGTTGTTAGCTTCTGATATCGGAAATATCGCGCGATTGATTCGATCGGATGAATCGGGGAAGCTCTGTCGTTAGATCTCTCCTGTTTATCTCATTTCACGACTTCTATGAGTCGTTCTCAATGGATAATCGAAATATAAGAAAAGTTGAGATAAGAAAGAGACGTTAAAAGATAATGTTTCGCAGCTCGAACGTTAATAAGACGTGAAAAATATTAAAGTTGCTTTTTATCGGTTTTAATCGAGTAATTTTTAAAATACTTCTATCTGGCGATACTTTACGTCTACACTGTTACGATTTGTAAAAGATTCCTCTAATTATAACCATAATTAATTATAACCAGTAAAACCATGATCTTTTAATCTCGTTGTAAAATTTTAGAATTCCGTCGTGGATTATCCTTCGCCATGAAATTAATTAATTATATTAAAATAAAAATTTCATATTGTATAAATTACGCGCAGATTTTTCGTTCGTCCATCTTCTTTCGAAATAATAGCATTATCGTTGCCGGCGTAAACGTTAATTTTTCAATTTGAATCTCATTGTGTGCTTTCACAAGAGTCGAAAGAACCTGGTGAATCGGGTTTCGTCGATAATAGAACGATAGAACGTGTCGAAATGTTCACTAGAGCCCGTGTATTTTTGCAATGCGTCGCTTACAGCGTAACGTATATTTTATTTCATTCTTATGATAATATCCACGCGAATTTTCTCCGTTGCTTGAATAGATCGTAACAAGCGCGACGCGATTTTATTTCTCTCAATTCGGGGAATTCTGTCGGAATTCGGGCTTCAATCATCGCACCGCGCGATTCTTGCCAGCGCTATATCCAGAGGAACGAAATTTTCAGCTGTTCTTTGTTTCAAACCCGAAGAATGCAAACAGATAACAACGCTATTTTTGGAAGGCCGAGGTAAATTATCGGACCCTCGGGCGCCACCGATTCTTCCTGATTCTGACTGCAAGAGAAATAACGACAAATCTACCAATCGTCCGACCATTGTCGTCTACAATCCGATTTGAAAGTCTCTGCTTTGAGAAAATTCGAAGCTTATTCTTCGCAATATTGAACACGATTTTATATATTTGATATATTTCAGAGAAACGCGATGTTAAATTTTATGTATGTCGAAATATCACGACATATCCACCCTTCTATCTGTACATTCGTTTTAAATTAAAATTGCAAATATATTTTAAACCATTTCATACGGCTAACGAAACGAACAGCACGAAACGAACTGCCTTCTCGACGAAGCAAATTGTTTAATTCTCTCTTACGTATTTTTAGTCTTGAGATTCTCGATACAGTAAAATATAAGAACGCTTGTTCCTATTTTTATTGAAAAATAATATTACTATTCCATGATGTTTTGTATTTAATATTTTTATCGAATTACAAGAAAAGAATCTCCATTACATGTTAATATTGCGAAGCGAAGAAAATAATATCATTGTGTCGTCTATTCGTTTCTACAACGTTAATTTCTCGTTACGGTAATCCCAAAATCATCTTACAACGCGAAAAACCAAATTCTCTATTTAATTCCGTCGCACCAACGTCTCCATAACGCAATTACTTTAAATTTTAATTAATTCGCGTCGTTGGCGAGATGAAACGTTTCTTCGAATTTGCGCGATACGCTTTCATCGTCGAGGCGAAAAAGATTTTAGCCTCGTTTATCGCTTGTTTCTCAAAAGCGGGAACGTATGATCTAGCCTGGCTAAAAATACGCGGAAAAGTCGGCTAGAAAAAGGCAGAATGATATTAGTAACTCAATTTACGTTTCGGCGATAGTTTGGAATCCTTTGGAAGACGAAAGACTGGTCGCAGAAAAGAGCGACGGAAACGGAGGGAGGAAGAAGATGAAAAGAGAAAAGAGAAGGGAAGGAAGAAGAAGATTAGGTAGGTATACGATTTGGGTTAGCGCCAGCGTCGTTGCCAACGACGCCGGCCGACGTCGAGGGTCCGTCACTTGGCGCCGCAATTGCTACGCTATGGCTGCCCCCTTAAAGGACAATTCACATCTGCCTTTTCGTTTTCACCATTTTCTTTCAAACAACCCTGTTATTGTCAATTGTACGTATTTCTTAATTGCGTAACGAATTGATTCTTTCTTTCCCTTTTAGACGAACCTTTTCTCTCCGATTTTTCCATCTAGATCTTTGAATGGTTTCAAAGATAGGTCGCTGTTATCTCGGCTTTACAACATTTTACTGCGTGCATTAGGGTAAACGAATAGTCGAGCGTTCAAGATTTATGTAGTATCGTTATGGCACTCTGTTATAGTTGTTACAGTTGATTTTTGCTCGAAACGAGACAAATATCTTATTACGTTATTATTCTTTCTTCAAGCCATTCGTTGTTATTTCACGCAAATTACGTACGAGTAGTATTCGTATTCGTTACTGTAATTCTACGCCGTTATTAGTTATATTTCAGTTCATTGCCAATGTATATAATTCTTTGAACGTTCAAACGCTGGATACAGTGATCCAGCCACCGAAAGCAGGACGCAATGATCTTCAAGAGAATTCTAATATTTGCACATGTACGCGTTGTACAAAGATTTTATATTCGATTATCAAGAACATGTTGTTCGACGATACGTAATAGGAAAGCTGAAAGTGTAACCAACGATAGACTACACGGAGTCACTTCTTTCTTTAAATCCACAGTAACCACGAACTCCGTTTCATCGACTTCCAGATCACGTCCAATCCATCGCGTAAGTGCTGGTACATACGATAGACACGTTGGGAAACACGCGTATACACGGTTGCTAAGCCCAAGAGATCCAATTGAAATTAAAGAGGACGAAAGATACTACGTGCTGTATAATTGGCAAAAAGAAAAATGTAGCGAAAGGGACGAAGCTACTTAAAATTAAAGAACAAAGCGTATTACACGCGTGGTCCGCTTAAGCTGAAGAGCATTTAATGTTCAATTAAATGCAACAAAGATCAAAGATCCCGTCAACGAAGGTGAATTTGCCTTAATTCAAGCGACGCGACGACTGTTCTTTTTTTCCTCCTCTGTCCTCATCCGTGTCCATTTTTTCCATCCTCTTCTGTTCTCTCTGGTCTCGAGAGCAAGTCCGCGAAACCCCGCCGCTATAAATAGCACGGGACCGTCTGACTACGTGTCTGCGATGTCGTGAAATGTACGACGCCCGAGTTCCTTGTCTGCAGAGGCGTCTCGACGCCTGTAACGATACCGATCGAGATAATTCAGTGGGGCAAGCCGCGCCACGACACCGCGTCGTTAAAATTAGCGAAACCACGCTCTCCTCGTAACTACGGTTTCGTCGAAACGGACGTCGTTGCTGTGTTCTTCCTTTCCTCTTTCAGGTAATACTTGCATCTGCGCAATCTCGTTTCCCTTCGACGCCACATATCAATTTTTAAACTCTTCTTTATCCGCCACTGTACGTACGACCGCTCGTCACCGAGCTATTAGACCGAAGACGTTACAGCGGCATCGTTCACGATATTAAATATTAACGTCGTAACGCGAATGTTGTAAAAGTTTCTCGCGATGAACGTTTTAAAAAGAAAGAAAAAGAGAAGTAAAGGACAACATACGTTATACATATACGTTGGTCGCGCGTATCACAGCGCTTGAATTTATCGCACGTATCACAACATCAAAGACCACACTGATCTCAACTCGAATTTATACCTGACGTTCTATCCTATATTTCTTCCTCTCTCTCTTCTGCTTTTTCTCGCTATTTCGTTTCTGCGAGATTGATGAAGACCAAGTACGTTTATTATGTTGCTACAGCGACAGAACAACGCGTTTATCGATTCTTTTTCTTTGAGGAGCACGTGTTATCCGGGATTTATAGGCCACTGCGAAGCTCAACGTTTGATTGGAAACCATTCGTGAACGGGAGTATCTCGTGAAAATTATGGCCCGTATAATCCTAAGGCAGATGTTTACTCTTTCCTTCTTTTCTTTTTTTTTGTGGCTTTTATTTAACGTTTGTCGTAGTTGATACTGTGTAAAGTACAAATTTTGATGCCGTTTTTGTGAAAATCATTGGCAGCGTGGAAATATATCTTTCGATCCTGTCGTTTCTATTTCGAGAAATTTCTTACGTTTATACAAATACGGATTTCCAAACAATTCCAAATTCGTACAAAAATTTGTTTGCAAGTATTTGTATCGAAATAGAAATTACAATATAGGATATGATACAAAGTTTTATGCTGTACTTGGTGCACGCGTAAACGCGTGTCTTTAGTATCGAGTTTTAATACGATACGATGAAACACATTTATTCGATAAATGCGATCTTGGAAAATGCTTGTAACGAGTGCGATTGAAAATTAATGTTTTAATGTAATTCAATTATTAAACTACCGTAACCCTGGAAACATTTTAATAACACGGACATCCGTGTTCATTGACACAGCAATTATTAATTAATAATGATGTGAGTTAATTAAAGAATTCTCTCGTTAATTAGCGGAGTTAATTTTTGCTTATTGTTTATAACGGTAATAAAATGATTACCGCTTCTCGACAGTAGTCCACGAATACCAACGTTTATGCTTCAATAGGTAAAAATAAAGTAATAACGTATTCGATATCTGTTACTTCTAAATTGATAAAACCCTGTTATTTCCACTGTATTAAACACACATTATATCTGTACATTTCTACAATATTTATCGATTTTATATACTTTCTCTATATAACAAGAGCAACAGAGGAGAAACAAAAGTATTGGGTATTTATATAAATAACACGTAAAAAATAATTTGCAAATAAAGTGAAAATTTGCGAAGCAAATGAATAAAAAAAGAAAACGTGAGTGTGAAAAGTTTTACAACGGAAATAGCGTATCGTTCGATACGACGACGAAGTTACGAAAACTACAGAAAAATGAAGTAACCGATAATTCGACCAGCAAATTTCTTCAACTACGCGAGCAAAATATACCAATCTGTTACATTAGAACGACCCTGCGCTTCTTTAAATATCTTCATCAAGAAATACACGTTTCCATAGCGATAATAGGGACTTATTTCTCGACAATGGCGGCGCAGCTTGACATGGCAGAAAATAAACTAGCACGAATCGATAGAGACGCGGAGAACAAATCTTCTGGATGTTGGTCGGCGGCGGGCACAAGAAGAAAGTCGAATCCGTTTTCTGGAGTAAGGCGGAAATTAGAATTTTCACGGTAGAGGGAAAAAGAGACGCGGACGAGTCCTCGTGGGATGAAGAAAGCGAATCTTCGGCCGGAACGAGTTGGCGTTGATGGAACGACAAGGGGGTTGCAGGGTGGGTGACTTTAGGCAGGCCGTCAAATCGAGAGGGAAGAACGTGGCAGGGCACTTTTCGAGTTAGCAGAAAGGTCGACCAACCCCTGACTGCCGTGACACGATAAAGGACGAAAGTCCACCTCTATTCTTAACCGTGACAGTATGTCTTATATACGGGCACGTTCCTACCTTCGTTGGAGAATGTGTTTTCTAGAGAAAACCTGGCCAGCATCGATTGCTCGTCGACTCGCCGCAATGCGATGTCATCGAATTAATTCCGAACGAAACAAAGAGGCCGAACGAAAATTTTGAAAAAGCTTTATTTCGCATCGAATTCAAATTTTCTATGGAATATTACGAGAACGAGAAAAGAAATTCGTTCGTTGGTGGAATTTTTGTATATTTGGAAATTTGCTTTATTCGAATGGGATTCGTAGGAGAAGAATGCCGCTGTAAAGTGCTAGGTAGAGAATTCAATTTCTTTAATATTAATAGAAATAATCGTTTGAAACGTTAATAGTACTGCGCGATCTCTGGTATTTTGGCTGGTTACATTAGAAGATATTAACGTACGGTTATTTTAGAATATCTCGAAGACGTAGAAATTTGGCTAAGTTGTATAATCGATATGTTCGATTCATAGAATTTTTGCGAGAGATGTCTACGCAGAGAGGGAATATACGTATGACATGATACATGTTGTATCTCGTTCTTTGTAACTATTTAAATTCAGCGAACTTTATATCATGCGAGTTTCAAGTTTCGAGAAACTGTCAAACAGATACTGTCAGACTTACGTAAGATATAACTTATTGTTGCATAAAATGTCTCGGAAAATGATCCTTTTAAGGAAGACGATCGTGTTAGTAAGATACATGTACAGAGTCAAGAGACTCGAACCGATATTATATCAAGTGAATTTCCTCTATGAAATATGCAAAATATGTTATCAAAGGAAAAAGTTCCGAGGAACATCGACATAAAATGTCTGGTTGTAAGAATCGATGCATTTTTATTATTTTTATTACCGAGATACACGATATTTCTAGTATCATATTCCATACGCATTGTCTGTCTTCTTCCTCGTTGTCGAAGCTACTATTACTACGAGAAAGTTTGCAAGATCCACGAATCATGTTTCTCTTCGAATTAACATTAATGTTATATACCATGTAATATCGATAACGTTAATATTAGCAAGCAAGGTGAGTGGCCGATGGCCACCGATAGCAGTCGACACGTTAAACGAGAAACCACGTTGATTACGAGCTACGATTTATTGTTAGGGGTCTGAGAAAGTTTCCGTTCCTTAAAATTCAGGCACAAACCAGAGCGACAGCACCGGCGGAATTAATTAACAGGCACCTCAAACGACCAACCTTTGACAAACATACGGAAGTGCTCGTCGACTTGCTGGTCGCGTGTGATGCTCCGCAAGTCAACGCGGAGCATCCATAAACTATTTACCGGCTATGTTCGTTCGTGAACGAGAACATTTCGTTGGCTTTACCAAGGATTCAAAAATCTAATGCCGTGATTTATCGCGATTACGAAGGAATCGAACCGAGTCTACGGCGCTACGCTTTTATCGACCCTGTTCGACCCTTACATTCTCGTGCTCCGGCGTAATAATATCTTGTCGGGTGTTTGTTTAAGAATTTATCGTATGCAAGAACGTTGAACCGCGTTTTTTCAAGTTGCTTTATTATCAAAAGTACATAAAATAAACTTTCGGCTGTGAACAATTAATCCTATTAACTCGAAACATTTTCTACCTAGCACGATATACGCGGAAGTTACTGGAAAACTTGAAATTACGTAATCAGACTACATTAGCTTCAGTTAATTAAGGTATACAAGTAGTTAATGAAGTCATCGTATAGCAGTATAATACTTGGCGGAATTATTTTAGCAAAGTTGGCGGGTTTACTTTTTAAATTGAAGTTAAACGAGAATGTCCTTTGGTGCATCGATAATTCTTCGGTTAAGCGGAAAAGAAGGGATTTCGGATGACTTTATTACAGTAATAGCTTTAGGACCCGTGTTCGCGATAATTATGGCCGTCGTAACGTTGAATTCCGGCGGAAAAATTGAGCCGGCGATTGCTCTGTATAATTTTACGTCCACGTTAATTTAATTTCGTATTTTGACAAATTACCACATTATGAAAACCCACGAATCATCTCGAGTAATAGGCCTCTTATTTTCGTCTTCAATTCTCTCCCGTTTTATATTCCGTAACAAAACCTGATGCCGGTGTTTTCTACCAAAAGTTTCCACCCATTATACCTAATTATTCGTATGAGACGTACAAGCATTCGATTAAAACTTCCAACGTCGAATAAAGCTGTCGATCAAAGTACCGAAGATGATCTTCCGGTTTTCGTTAGATCGGTAGCTAGCGTTCCGCGGTAACGAAACACGTTACTTCTGCCGCGATCAACCCGATAACCGACAAGATTCTAGTTAGTCTTTCGCGTAATTCGGTTTCAAAGTAATTAGTTGTTTTTGGTACGCTCGGCGAACAGAGTACCCTCCGTGATATTCGGGTTCTCTTCGAGCGTTCCAACTCTTCGCTAACGTAAACTCATTTCTCGACAGACTCTCCAATGTGATTTATTCGGATTAAACGGCTCCGCCCCTTATCTTGATCATTATTAAAGAGCAGCCTGAAATTTTCCTTCGATCGAACTTACGTACTCACGTTCCAACGTTATCGGGGAATTCGAGAGTGAATTCGGTGGAAACCGGCGGGGATGGAAGAAGACGAGCAAGGGCAAAGGAGAAAAGGACGTAGAGAGGATGGAAGAAAGGGAGGAATTAAATTACGTTCTTGAGAAAAATTTCCTTCGACGATCAAACGATCGTGAAATAAGCGAAGGAAACTGTGTTTGACAAACAGCCGACGATTCTCCTTGCAGCTTGTTTACAAAAGCGGCGGAATGTGTTTTCCGCTCGTTGTCGAATTTACCTTACCGAGATTCGCGAAGTCTTTTTCAAAGGGAATCGTTGGATCCGCCGAATTTATTTTATTTCTATCGAAAGGCGCTCGAATTCCGCGCGAGAGAGCGTCAAATCCGACAAGGAAAATTAAACGTACGTCTATCGACGCATCGTCTGTGTATATCGTCAAATAATTTCATAGCTCCATTGTCGTTGTACAGATCGTATTTAGCTCGTAGTTGGAATTATACGAATATTCTTTACGCATCGCGGTAATTTATATCGCTGATGTCGATGTAGGATGAATTTACTTTGAAAGATTAGATTTTGTTGCACAGAAAAAGAACAAGTACAAAGTACAAAGAACAAGTAATATTTCTCTACGATCACCGGGATTCTCATTCGAAGTTTCCTTAAAATTTTGGAATTTCATATAAGAATCTTTACATTCTTTTATTACGTCTTTATATTAAAGTTTCAGCCTGGAAGTTTAGTTTATATCGCGCATCATTTTTCATTAGAACTTCACCTTTTGACTTACATCCCGTTATCGCGAAACGTTCTCGTTGGTATCCGGAGAAAAAATTTGTATCGCTCCGTCACACGAGCTTAAACAGACCGGCGCATGATGACGGCATAGCTTCTTCTCTCTTTACCGTGTCGCAGAACTATTTTATACTATATTTATCGTGATCGTTACGGGCCGTCGACAGTAAGGACCGACAAGCATTTTCTAGAAATATGTTTTGCCATAATCTTGCCACTACGTACACAACGCAAGCAATCAACCATCGCAATAATGTTCCGTGTCTGCTATTCATATTGTCAAATGTTCGACATTTCTAAGAAATCTACAAGATGTTTAGTAGACACTTTGTTATTTGTCACCATAATGTAAACCCTATATTCGTCCTTCAACAGTGGTTACGAAAAGTATTTGCACGTACATTCGTTCTCACGAAGAGTTTCTTTTTTTTTCGGACTCTACATTTCATTTTCAAAGCATGAAAGGAGGATGAAAAAGTGGCAAATTTCTCTTCCCTTCAGCCACCTAAAATTCCGATAAAAATTCTAATAAGAATCGTTGCAAGAATTGTTTCGTCTGTGGATGACGTTTCGTCGTAAGATGTTGGTCATACTTTTATGATATCTTGCTATCCATAAGATGATGCCTTATTAGAATTTTAGGTGCCTAAAGGGGTGTATAAGTTGGATATTTTTTATAATCATATTACAAAAATACAAGTAAATGATCCGAAATTACGTATATTTGAATCTAATTGAACACTACGTAAATGTTACGACAAATACGATGGCGTGCAAGTACTCTTTTCGATCACTGTGCAATATTTCACACGTGCGAGTTATATTAAAAAATCTCTATATAAATGAAAGATAGAAGCTATTTGCACAAAGTATACACTCGTTTGTCATCTTCGAAAGGAAAACCTGCGCTGAGTTCGAAACGACGTACGAAGTCAGTCATTCGATCACTGTCGAACGCCCATGAGATAAGACAGAGAAGCGTAGGCTGAGAAACAATTAGGATAGCGAAAAGATGTCATCGTGAAGAGATAACGTAATGGGGGACATTAGCTACGACCCTCATAGAGGGTCAAAGTGCTCGTATAAATAAATTACTTTCGCTCTTTATGTTTTTGCCAGCCGATAAACGAGGTCGTTTACAGCCAAAGCAACCGTGTCCCGGGACCGTAATCTTCAGCTTCTCCTTTTGTTTCCGCACGGCATGAGCGCCATTTTCTATTCCATCCCGCAGAACGTTTTCGTTAAGTGCATAAGGGTACGATCTTGTTAATGAGCCAAGAAATGGAACGTGCCAGTGTAATGACCGTTAATTGTTTTCACCTCTCATCGTATCCTTTGACCTATCCTCCAACACGCTCGAGAGAAAAGCTCGCGAATGATACGACTTGGACGAAACATTGTAGGCTTCGGGATCAATCGGAAACATCAAACACGTATACTCTTTTTCTTTTTTGTTACGCTAACTCAAATTTTAGGTGTGAAATTGCCCTCCAAAATTTGGTCCCTTGAGAGATAACCCAGCTAACATGGTAACCCAAGTAACGTGGCTGATGCGAATTATCTAAACGTTTCTGAAAATTATTCGCTGCAGCATCAAGAAGTTAAACAAGATCTTTTCTATCTGTAATCGTCCCTAAGTTGGATCATGCTTTGCTCAACGCGTAGTTAAAAAGATATACGTGTTTGATATTTTTGTCTGTTCTTCGAGCCTGCATGGTTTCCTGTAAATTGAAACCGGCTCAGTCGCCATCTCTTTTCGTTAGTTACGTCGCAAATTGCGCGTCGATTTATCGCGAAATTTTCACAACGATACCAACGACCGCTTATATTTAACGTTTGCCGGGCTAATCCGGAACGTCGATGATCGACAACGTAATCCTTGTTTTCAGTGATTACCATTTAAAGCGCTTGCGATAATCAGCTTCGTGTATTTGCGATCGAACGCGAGTTTTCAAATTTCCTACACCGTCATATCGTTTCACTCCTTTTCCATCGTCGTCTCGATACTTGTGATATCTTTTTTAACATTTACAGAGATTACAACAAGCGTTGGTACGCGTCCTTGTTTTCCAACTTTTATATTTCATTTTTCCGTATTACGCGTGTAAACCAAGTCTATTTCACGACCGCGAGGATGAAATTAAGTAAATACATAAGTTTTATTTTCATAGCGTTTTAAATAATACGAAATGCAATATATCGGCTTGGTAACTAAGTGATTGCGGATTTTGTTAATATCATCTAATTACAAAATCCACAATTACTTAGTTGCCAATCCAATATTTGCATCTATTTAATCGGAGCGTAAATGCTGTAATAAATGTAATAGCGCGCCAATACCGTTTCTAACTATTGTACTTTAATGACAGAAATCTTGTAAATTACGAAATTGGTCCGATATCGTAGAAATAGTTATATTATATATCGCTATAACATAGGATAATCATATGCTGCTGTTTCGTTGTTAATTTATTTGCATAGTTAAATCTCAACAGATGCTGTGAAATGGAAGTACGGTAATTCTATGGTGGATTCTGCAGGCATAAGTTATAATTATTAAGGCTGAGCCTAATTGGAGATTACGAAGATACTTAGCGTCATGTGTTATTTGAGAGCGAAATTATGACGATGTTTATTACGTCTGGGATACTATGGCACGTCACAGTAGCGATTGGGGATTAACTGGTGATAATTATAAGTAATTAAATTTGATTTGCATCATCATAGTTATAGTATTTAATCTGTCGATGTATCCAATTGCGGGAATCTTACGATCGAATAGCGTACTTACGTACGTACGAAATAATTTCCAAGTAAAAACAGCGATGATAGCTAAATAGATTCGTGTAGTGCGTGTTTCTTTCTCCAAGTATATTTCCGCGACATATCTATCAACGATTTAACGATACTAGAAAAAGATTAGCACTGCGTAAGACAGCAAAAAGTTGGAAATTAAAAAAGTAATTTTAAAGAGGAATAACAAGAAAAGGACGAACGTTAGCGTCAAGACGCATCGCTTTTTAAGAAGATTAAAATCCACGTTTTTCTGACGTTAAATTTAATAAACGAGCATATTACATACACCGAGAAGAGTCGCTATTCGGTAAGCGACACTATCGACACGTATAACGAGAAGTCGAGCCGACATACGCGTTCCGTCGTATCGCGAAGATAAATTTAAACGAAAGCTCTTTGCCAGGTGAGCGTTTAGAGGTACACGAATTAACATTCGAAGCGCGGCGAACAAAAGGCGAGGAAATAATCGCGAAATGATTTATCGCGTGTCGGCGCGCGTTACATAAATCACCCGAGGAGCAACGTTCTACAAATACAATAAGCGGAATCTCCGCCTTCAGTCTGGTAAATCGGTTCGTTCATTTTTTCAGCCGTTGATTCGCACGCGTCGAACCAGCGAATAGGACGTGGCAGTGGCAACTATCTCGAGTCTTCCACCCTCGAATCGCGAACGCGTTACAACGCAATGGCATCTATGAATATATACACTCGCGTTCATAAGTATTAGATCGTCTGGTCTCTCGCATAATCGAATTAACATTGTTAATGAAATCTCACGAATCAGAGATCGCGAGTTATTAGCGTTGCGTGATATATTCATTTACGTAATAACAGCGAGCTTGGTAATAAAACAAATGAAATTGTATATGCAGATGTTACAAGCGGCGAGTCGATCGATTGTCTGCCTTGACATTACACAATTACGAAACGAAGTTGTATACGTAAATGTTACAAGCGACGAGTCCATTGGTTACCGCTTTGACAATTAAAAAAGTTATAAGTTTTTAATCGCTTTGGAAGTTATAACCTGTCGAGCGAGAATTTAAATTATCAAACGATTAATCGATCGGAATTTCCTATTCGTGCGGTGTACGATTTATTTATAGAAATCGTAAAAATTTATTGAAAGTATTTTTGCAAGGGTTGTGACGAGACAGTAGGTGTAGTTTTTATAATCTTCATAAAATTCCATTGTTGTAATTTTAGACGAATTTAAGGGTATCTCGTAAAATCACCGCGAGTTATCCAAATTCTTGTAGAATAAAAGTCTTACGTATTCGATTTGATAGGAGAAAATCTGACTAGAAGCGTGCAAAGTAAAACGGTTAAACTTATGAAAATTATTGCGCCGATTTCTTGCGTCTAAAGTCTAGCGTTTCAAACGAGGTAATTCCACCTTTAGTTAAAGTGTCTTATCTACCATTTCGAGCCTGAAGAAACCTCAACTTTTATCATTCTCTCTGTGCCATTTTTGTTTTTGCTCGTTTTCAAGCATTAAAGGATACGCGCGCGACAATTTATCGCTCTCTCTCGCATCAATCGAAAGTTCAACTTCTTCTTCTTCTTCTTCTTCTTCTTCGAACAATGCCATATTATTTACGATAGTTATAACAGTTACAAACAATGATAAAGATAAACAATAGTTATAAGTAATAATTTATAACACCTAGATATATCTAACAACTATCAAAGCGACGGTTTTATCGCTAGTGCGTATCAATCTCTACGATACAAGTTTACTCAAAATATAAAAAGAAAAGCACACGAGACTTGGAACATCTCGACGTATAGTTTGAAAAATAAAGCAACTATTAGATAGGTTAAATGTTAACTAAGAGGAACAGACGTCTTAAACGTTTGAATAATTTTCTAGATCCTTCAAACGTACCAAAGTTTCTTGCAAATGTCGTAATACTTCTGAACGGGGGTGTACCTCGCTCGGTTTCTATGGTGTGCGCAACCTTCGCTCCATTCGTGCTCGTTTTATCGGACTGAAACGATGACTCGTCGAGTTTACTCGCGAGAGCGGCCTTTGCCGGAACGGTACCAAAACGCGGAAGGGACGGGAACTCGAAGAAAAATGTCCCCGTTTTTTCGATACAGTCACCGCGACAGAACCGTGGGGCAGAGGCAGGGAAAGCACGCGGCTAATAGCGAGTCGTAAATCAAGCCCGCCGCCAGGAATGCGTTGATTCACCTCGATTTAACTCAACTCCGTCGATCGTGACCATTAGTTTTGACGCGTTTATTATTTTTACGCGATCGGTCACCCTTTTACCACGATCGATACGTTGCGGCAGTACTTTTTTACTTTTTTTTTTTTTTTTTTTTTTT
>NT_176452.1:1992941-2005571 GCF_000188095.3 Bombus impatiens
TTTTTCTTTTTTTTTTTTTTTTTTTGAAAAAGAATTAACATCTAGCGACGGTAAAGAATTTTTTTTGTGGAAGCGAAGATATAAAATCGTGTAGGCTAGAACAGAATCCATTGGAAATCGATTTATATTAATATTTTCCTATTTAGGGGTTTATGTATTTTGAAAAATACGCACTTATCCGTTAGTTTAGTTACAGTTTAACTAGTGTTTGAATAAAATGAAGTTTTTTATGTTTGCAATTTTCTCTTTCCTGGACCTCGTCGTTCTGTGACAAAATGATTCGGTTACGAAATATTTTACGACTATCCAACGAGCGTATGAATAAGATCGAAGATCCAACGTTGCAAACTCCCGCACGAATATGCGTCAAAGTATCCAAGGAACGAGAATTCCGGAGAACAAACCTCTTTGTTAATATTCGGTCTAACCGCATAAAAATTACCAGGTTAAAATTTCAAGAATCTTCGTCGTTTCGTTCGAAGAAAAACGCCGGTAACGATGAGAGAATTGTCGAAAGAAGCGTGGAAACCAGAATCTTATCTACAGAGAGAAATGTACAACACGTTGAAAGACACTTGAAACGCTCTGCATAAATTAAAAGAGTAATCGCACTACCAACAATTTCCACAATACCGAACTCATACCTCCACTTTCCTGCGATTAATCAGAGAGTTATTCAAAAATGTGGCGTCTTTGACTCGTTTGAAGGCCGCTGTACCGCCGCGTTTCCCTGGTTTTACGCGCAACCACGGATCTCCTGGTTAAATCATCTTCTTTTTCAATTACGGTAAGTAAAGGCGAGAAGCACAATAACAGAGTGGGTTTCGCGTTAAAACGCGCAAGGCGGCCGAGTTTTTAGAAAATTGCCAGCGTTCATGCGGTCGACGTCGCGTTGCGGCTAGCGTCGCGTTGCGGCTAGCGTCGCGTTGCGACGACACAGCCCTAAGGGGTCAGCGATGGCGATGCTCGTTGACGTGTATTTCGTTGACAACGACGCGTCAATCTGCGGAGCTGCAAATGGTCCGCAGTCCGCGATACAGCAGCGATTTCGCATCTGTCTGTAAACAAAGCGACGATCACTCTGGTAAGATGAGTAGCCAGATACCAGGCCGTGCCAATCAGAATCCGGGTTTCGTTGATAATTCGCCAGATATTACCCCGTGCAATCATCGTCCTTACGAAACAGACGATCACGATCCGTGCGACGTGGTGTTGCAGCGAGTTTATGCGATTGTCGTCAAAGCTCCATGCTTCGGTGATTTGTGTTTTGCTGTATAACGTTGCACCGGCAACAATTTCAAGGATACTCGACGACGTAATGTGTTTATAACGCGTGCTAACCTTTGTAGTTGTTGTTGCGCGTAAGTCGTGACTTACGGTTATGGTTATGCGGATCGTTACGCAATTTCACATTTTCACCATCGTAATTACAAAAATGGCACGTAAATAGAGATTCGTTTCAGTCGCCAAGTACTGCAACCAATTTATATTCGCATCTTACTTACATTTCGCATCTTCTACTTAGAAAATATCGAGCGAATAAGTGAACGATGAATTCCAGGGAAGGCGTCGAATTGATAATAACCTGGTGCGTCGATGCAACGTTTTAATTGCACTTGCTTATACGCGAGTTCTATCTGATGCTCCTACAACATTTAAATTACGAACTATGACTGTGGAGAAAATAATCATGAATAATACATATGATAAATAGTAGAGGTATAAAGTGCTGCATACAATACTTGCAGTTCTCTCTATTGTATACCGCGAATCAACAAAGTCTTCTCTTATTATTCAGTAAATTAACCGATCTCAATAAGATCTGAAAATATTCGAATCGTTATAAAACGAAATGCTAGTCAATTTTCAAGATATTACGTAGAAAGGGAATTATTGGAAATTCTCTAAAATATCGTAAAATTGAATTTGAAAGACGTTGTAGTAGTAAATGGTAGTTTACGAGTAAATTTTCGAAATGCTGTGCGTTGAAGCGGATGCTACAACGGCAGGTTTATTCTTCGAAATGACAACATTTCTGTTTTAACTGATTAATTCGTGTGCCCGGTTAGATTTCGACGAACGGTTGGAACGCGTCTATCGACAGACTGTTTCATAGTGGAAAATTAACGACGCCATGACGACACGTCGAATCGTATTCATCTCGTGCATCGGCGCAACTGCAGTCGCATAACCGGTCTTCAGGCTGATGAGAACGTGTATACGGGAATCATGTCAGAGGAACGAGGAGAGAAGGAGAGAATGAGCGGGCGTATAGATAGCAAGGTAGTCTAAATTGTGCCCAAACTGCCGTAGGCGATACGGGCGATTGCTCGTCAAATCGATTCGTTGAATTGGCCGTCGCGTCGTTTCATTTGCAAACAAACCGATCGATCCAAAATCCATTGCTACGAGCCTCGATCGTTTTCCAATTACCTTTTTTCTATCTTCCTTGTTCTTAGAAAATTTCCTACAGCTGTACTCGTTCTTATATTGATCGTAATTGCAGTCTATAAATCGAAGCTTCGCTCGTACTTTGCGATTTGTATTCTATGCATTCGCGAACTCTGTAATTAGTCGTAAAAGTTTATTCGGAAATTTAGGATTTTCGACGCTTTCTTATTGCGGTAAATACAATTACGGAAGTAAGTTGCCTGCTTTTGGAGCAGTTGAACGCTAATTGTCAGATTACAGATTCTTTGTGTTATAAATGTACGAATATGTACAAACTTGCATATAACGTGCAAGAGTATTCGAATTATCCAAAGTCAGATATTTATTATACAATCTAGAGAATGAAACAAATCTCTGTTTGATAGCATTTTGTTCAACGATATCGAAGAATTAGTTTTGAAACGTGAGATAAAAGAACGCATTAGGTCATTGTTTCGCGTTAT
Source organism: Bombus impatiens (assembly GCF_000188095.3). Lineage (NCBI taxonomy): Eukaryota > Metazoa > Arthropoda > Insecta > Hymenoptera > Apidae > Bombus > Bombus impatiens. The sequence continues at coordinate 1,995,836 of NT_176452.1, forward strand.
GGGAATTGCATTTCTCGAGCGTTGAACGTACGTTCTTTATTGTGCGAAAACTAATTAAGTTCGCTTAGGTCACGATATAACGTAACAATTGTCTCATATACTGATCGTAAATGCAATCAATTAAGTGAAATAAATACTTTATTTTAGTATCGATTACAGTTATATTTCATACAGTGCAATATGTATAAATATCAATTAATTCATTAGCTGTATAAATTAATGGAAAAGTAAGATCAATGATAATGAAAAAATAAGATCGATGGCAATCGAAATGTTATTTACATGGATCTTCAACGCGTTTATATTTGATGTAATTACAAGTGACGCGTGATTCTTTGCAATTAAAAGTTGTATAATATATCCAGCAATACGTGTGTTTAAAATATGAGCAGATTATTACACGATGTAAATGAAATTCGTTTAATTAAGCAACCAGCGATGATCTTTAAAAATATCAAACAATAATTGAGTAGATAGTATGATTATGATAATGGGCATAAATATATATCCGGAAATTCTGCTAAAATCATTCCACTCTGAAAGATTGCTCGAAGCTAAATATTATATCCGTTGCTAGAAACGGAACCCATTAACGATGTTTTTACTCGATATGAAAACTTTATTCGCTTGGAAGCTTCCTGTACGTCTATGTCACTAATTCCGATTGCACTGTTTATGTAGTCACTAATGTTTCTGTACAAACTGTACAAAATACTTCAATAAACGTCTGATTCGTTCAGACTTAAATAGTTAAACATTTTTCATTAAAAATTATATCTGCATGCGTATAGCGATTTAAATAAAATTTCATATCGTATGCATTGCACATAGGTATAATATGTTCGAAAAGTTTCTCTCATTTTATGAGGAAATAATAAACGCACAATGTTTTCTGTTTTATATTATTTTGTCGAATTATGTACGATCCAATATGATCCAATGTATGATCCAATTTCTTCTGTTCAGATAAACACCGCGACATTCAACACACTTGGTTTCACGTTTGTATAAAGGTGCGCTGTTGTAAAATCACGTTTGCGAAAGAAAGACACTTTCCGGACAACCTAATACATTATTTTTTTAGTCTTCCAGTCATGAAGAGAGACTCGATTTAAAATTGTTATTTTTATTTGCTTCGCAGTCTTACCTATTTCCACCTGATACAAATATTTACAAACTTCTTTTATCAAACTATTCAACTATTAATCTCGTTACATGTTGACCTAGTTATCACCTATCTATCTAACTATATGTACTTGACTATCATTGTTTAGCTGTTGTCTGACCATTTGGTATTAACCTAGTTATACAGCTAACTATAATTACTTACTCTGAATATGCATATACAGGGTGATTGTTAACTGGTGGTACAAGCGGAAAGGGGGTGATTCTACGCGAAAAAAAGTCGAAAATATAGAATAAAAATTTTTTTTTATTTTTTTATTTTTTTTTACATTTTTTTATCTTTTTTTAATTTTTCCATCGAGACAACGATCTACAGTGAGATCCGTTATAACGAGACGTGATAAAGCGCACGCGTACCGAGCGAAAATTCAAAGTCGATGTTATCGAAAACAAAGCCTCGAACGAAAAATTTTTTTCTATATTTTCGACTTCTTTTTTCGCGTAGAATCGTCCCCTTTCCGCTTGTATCGCCAGTTACCAACCACCCTGTATATGTATATTTTACACGTACGTATTATTATCTACAAATTGCTATATATGCTACACGTATTTAAATTTTATTTAAAGTACTGTAAAGATCAGAGCAGAGATTTTCATGGAAATTCATAATGCAATGAAAAGAGTAAAATCGCAGCGGTAATTCGATTAACCGAAATATAATAAAGATTGCTATACTTTGGATATTTCATATATGACATACCACGCGCTTTCTACGCGTTTTAGTATCTTTAAATTTCTCATAATTGTATAAACAATCGCATTTCTAGCAGTAATTATTCAATACTAGTTTTGTATCGTAAAACAATTCCAAACAGATTGGATACTTCGTACGGTTGAAAAATCGCGTGGCTTGAGAGTCGCTGGTGCGACAAATGCCAAGAAATATCGGTAAAACGCGGTCCGCACGCGGCGAGCATGGAATTTTCCTTTTTTACAGTTTCCACGATCGATCGATCTCGCAAGAGCGCAACGGCAGGGTAACGATTCGTTCGACAGAAAAATGAAAATCCGTGCGCGCAGGTGGAAATCAACGGCAAAAGGCGGCTACGTTCCGATACAGGTGGCCCGTGGCCGCCGTTACATCGTCGATCGTCGTTGAAATATTTGACAAAATTTCGTGAAATATCGGAAAGAGAAAAACATCGTAACGACGCGCGTACAAAACGTACGAAGCAAGGCTATTTTTGAGCCGAAACTGGGTTAGTCAAACAGTGACTGTGCCGCAGAACACTCCCGCCATTATACGCGTCCTTCGTAGGGTTTAATCTAGAATTGCTTCTTCTTTTAGCCCGACAGAATTCGATAAACACAGATACGATATCGCCGCGTGCACTTCCGAAAATTACGTTTCCTCTCGTTACCACTTTCAAACAGCGAGTTCTCTCCGACGCGTAGCCATTCTTTTCCCTCCTCCTTCTCTATTTATTTTACCACGATGTTGATGAAATTGCCCGAACGTCGAACGGAAACGTCGTCGGGTAATCTCGTTGAGAACACGATCGATTATGCTACAGAATATTCAGCCTCGTGCTATCTACATTACCCTAATGTTTGCAGGTGTCTGATTACTCCCGTCCGTTTCCACTGACAGCAAGACCTTGCGGTAACAGTAGCTTTTAGTAAAACGTACCAACGAACTGCAAGTCGACGAATTGAAGCAGTAATTGCTGCCTTTTTGACGTCAATAAATTACGTGTTTTATTATCTCTGTGTTGAAGAATTCGATAGTAGCATATCGCAATGGAAAACGCTATTCGATCTAAAATATTGCTACTTGAATCGGTACAGCTTTTCCCTTAGTTTGAAACGGTCTTCTTTATGTGACTTGTAGCTTAGAAATGGTCGTATATCATAGGAATATAATCATATATTATAAACGAAATATACGTTATTTGTATTTATTCGATATACGATGTATAATTTTAGATATAATTACAAGAATCGATGTAATTTCTCTATTAGCTTAAAGAGGATCTTCCTTATCCGACATAGACGTCGAATATTCGATAATTCGAGGATAAACAATTTCAACAAGAAACAACGAATATCGAACTTGTCATCGCGTATCAACTTCTACAGATCAATTTATTATCCTACGTTAACGTATAATATCCTGCAATGAAAATAGGAACATCGCAGGATAAGGATCTCCTATCTGTAATTTTATAATCGGATTACATCTTGTCAGGTATAAACTGTAGCCACAAAAACTTTGGAAAACCTGTAGCCTCTTCCTCCGATAGATCGTGTAAAGCCTATAACGAATACTCTATTACTTGTCGGATTAACGGTAAAATTAATAGGTGATTACCAATATTTGTAAAATGCAAATACTCGCAGTGAATTAAATTTTAAATGTTAATTTAGTTAATTACTGTGTCGCGCGCGTTTTCGATATCGGCCCGCCACCGCAACGAATTTGTTCGTGCATCGAGTTCGATATAATTAAAGCCGCGCCGTGGCGTCGCGTCGATACGAATAAGCAGAAATCGGAATAGCCACGATATCGGCGAGAAGAACCGGAAAAGCCTCTTACGAGCGACGAGCAGAGAATCTTCTTCTTGTTAAAAATAAACGGCAGAGGTAAGAGGTTAAGCTGTACGCGAGCTTTGACTCAACTGGGACGTCAATGCGCGTCAGAATTCAAGGTATAAAGCGAACAAGCTTTTAGGCAGCTTAAGACCTATCGACTCGAGTATAAAGTAGATCTTTAGGAATTTTATTTTTTATACTTTTTACTTTGACGAATTTCCGTCACGCGTTTACTAAACTTTTATCGCGAAGAAAATTTATCAGTCGATAGTAAATGTTACAGTTAACTTTCGTTTAGCCTGTGATTCTAAAATTGCTACATGTGCTTTAATCTCAGCCTTGTTTTAGCAAATTTAAATAAATGATAATTCCGTGAAGAAATTTTTTACGCTTTGGAAAATATCTTAACGTGAAATTGGAAAGAAATTAGGTACGTCGATAACTATTGTATCGTAATTCTACGAGATTGGAAAAATTATTTGACAAAAGAAAAATAGCTATTGCGCTAGAAAGGACACGGAGACTGAGACTGCGACAGGGTTAAATATGCAGGCTTCGGTTAAGATTTAGTCGAGATTCTTGTTCATTGGTAGTTGAATTACTTCACTCGGAATTTTCATTCAAACATATTCTGAATTGTTTACAAATATTTGGATTTAGTCGCGTACGATATTGTTATCGAGAAAATAAAATGTGAAATCAATAGGACGTTGCATCGAATATTAAATAATACTCTTGGTAAATTAAAGATAAAGGTTCAACGTACGTAAAGATGAGATAAAATTTTTCGATAAAAATGGAAAAGTAAAGGGATCGATAATTGGGAAAAAAAGCGAGTTGGAAATCGAGTTTACAGATAATAAATTAGTTGTTAGTTCGTTAGTTAGTTAACAGGCTGTACGGTTAATTTTTTCTAGAAAGTGGAATAGTATTAAAGCAGACTTTTTATTTATCCGAGTTTCGATGGAGTGGCAAAATTTCAAGTACCTTTCTCAGGGTTGCCAAACACTCGAGTCACTTGCTCTTATCGGCAAAATTCGTAGAACCCGACGGTGTAACTTTTCTTGAAGTGGCCACCATCGATCAAACTCGAATCGACCGACTGCCAATCGAATTCAAATCTTTTCGAGGGCACGACTCTATAGATCTATAAATTTACTTTCTATTTTAATATTACGAAAAGAGAAACTCGGCCGCCCTCGTGACTTCCACAAATATTTGCTTTAGTCCCGCACTTGTACAAAATATTTGATAAAGCTTGAACGAATTTAAAATTACACCAAGTATACAAAAATATATTTTTCTATGGCATACATAAGTAAGCGCACGCGGACTAAATATGCTTGTTTACTTTGAAATTATATTTATCTAATGAGAAATATCTTCAATTCGCGAAAAAGGAGTAAGAATAGATGAAAAGGGGTCGCATACATAAATAATAAATATATATATATATATATATATATATATATATATATATGCATTAGCATACATATTTCTCTGAAACCGAAATAATCGTTTAACGATAGAAAAGCACGATTTTATCAAAACTAACCGAGAGATCTTAACAAGGTCAAATATTTATTAATAATGCAATGTGTAAAAGAGCCAATTTTAGACTCCAAAGACTAATTAAACGTCTAGAGTCTAGACGGATCGCGAGAAGGCTATTAACATATACAAAAGTATGAACTATCTTCGACCTTACTTTTCTATTTATGAAGCTTTTTCGAAGCTTATCGATGAAATATTCATGGCTCGTCATTACGTACTGTGATTGTCAATTTATTCTGTTAGTTAGACGTAATTCCCAACTAAAAATTATTTATCATCGCACGATGTGATCAGCAATTTTTCACCGTACTTCGTAACACAAGTATTTTGTTTGCAATGGAAAAGAAGGAAAAACGAGGAGAAGAGGCCTGATGAAACTTTTCATTACATCAGAATGAAAGATCTGCGAGAGGAAAGAGACTGTGGGATGTGCAATGAGAGCGCCGAGCGAGAGTCCATGGGGGTCCGCGACTGACTGAGACCGCCAAGAATAGAAATCCGTGCTTATAGTTGCTGACTTAAGTCTCGGACTCTGAGTCAGCCATGAGGATTCCGTCTTGAAGCTCGCGCCTCTTGCTCCCTTTCTTTCTATCTTCCTACAACCACCACCTTCGTCATCGCTTTTAAACGACTTTACATTAAGCTACGTTCACGACGAGACCAGAAATCCTCGTGCTGTTTCGCGAGATCTTTATATTTCTGATTCTGGAGACGTTTCTTATTAATTTCGAGCATTAACCACTCGTAGTATTAAACTCTCTTCCTCCGTTAAAAAATAAAACCTCTAAGTAGATTTTTTTACGTGACGAATGAAAGTTTCGCTAGTACCATTTCTATGTTACGCTGTATACGTTACCTTTGCGCATATAATTTTCATTATTTTGTTATCACCATTTCACGTTAGGATATTTCACGTTTCAGTAGCATTTGGAATATTTACGTAGGAAAATGAAAATTAAATGTTCTATCTATTCGCAAGTAACAAAACGTATCTCAATATGAAGTTTCTCTGAATTTAGTGGAAATTCATTTCGAACAATTCTACTTAAGAATTAAAGTGCCGCGTTTCAGTTTCATCTATTAAGACTCTACCTCTTTCGTCGATACAATTATTCCGCAAATACATTAAGATCGTTCCGCGTTTGCATTAAACTCGCTACTATGCCTCGTAAATATTCGTTTTGTACGAATCAGATAGAATAGAGAATAAGCAATCGAATGCGCTTTGGTAAACAGCTTAATAAACAACGAACCAATCAAACCTTCATTTACCATTAATTACGTTATTCCCTTCTCCGTAATGTATTCTCCATGGAATAAACTTATTCCTATCGCGAGCCGTGCAGCGGAAATAGCAGATAGCTGATGGAACAAAGAATATTTTTCGCCGTTTCAGCGTTTAACGAGCGTGGCGATGATCGTTGGCGAATCGAGCGGCGCATCGTCAAAACACGCTTCCGCTTCGAAAATCCGTTTCTTTCGGGAAAGAGAGTCACGACGACGATTTCCGTAACCGTTCTCGCGCGGCGCATTTAAACTTTTCCAATTCCGTAGCATTTCATTTCCCAAATGGTCGAAGCTACTGTCTCTACCTTTTCCTCTTCTTTCTCTCGTCTTTTTCTTTTCCGTTCGCCACCCCTCTGTTCTGTTTCACGCGAGCGACACGGGAACGTGGACTCTTTTTTTCTGCGTGCGCGTTGAATGAGCCGCGAGAAAACGTCAGGAAAGTTTCGGAAGGTCGTTCCCCTAGTGGCCAGCGCTTTTTCTCCTGTTTCGTCCGTTCTGGAAATCATTTGCAGTTTGCAACGACGACGACGACGTGACGTAAGACGTTTGCTCGGTGTGCGAACAGGATGGCACAGTTTGTGAACGTGGAAAATTGAAATTTCATAGGAATTGCAAAATAGGACAGAAACGAGCATATCCGCTTAGCGTGTGAACACGGCGGGGCAGTTCGTGAACGTGAAAAATCGAAATTCCATAGTAATCGTAAAATGTGACAGAATTTCGGATATCCGTTCGATGTGCGAACAGAGTGTTGCCGTTTGTCAAAGTGGAAAATCGAAATTTCATAGAAATTACAAAATCGGACAGAAATGAGAATATCTGTCTGGTATGTGAAGCAGTGTGGGGCAGTTTGGGCACGTGGGAAATTGAAATTCCATGGGAATTGCAGAATGAGACAGTAATGGAGCATACACAGTCGTTAAACGTTGAGTACGTGTGACAATATATTAGTAGAAATTTAATTTATTATAATTTTATTATGAATTTTCCATATGATAATGCGCGTTTTCCATATTTTGTATGAACGAAGCCTAAAACTTTTCGCGTGCGCGCTTCCTCTGCGCGTTTTCCTTTTCCTTTTCTTCGTCTTCGTCCTCGTGTCTCGTTTGGACGGGGTTGTCAACCGTGTCGGAGATTTGGCATTGGCCCTCGGATACTCCAGTCTCGTTTCGTCTTGTCTCGTGGCTTCCACGCTCGAATTTTTCTACTTTCTTCTTTTTTCCTCTCTGCTTCATCCTCCCTCTTTCTCTCTCTCTCTCTCTTTCTCTCTTTTTCTCTCTTTTGCACCTTTAAAAATTTCTTTTTTATTAACGTAAACGTTTTTTTATTAAACGTAGCCACAGTTTCGTAAATGCAAGTAATTATAGATCGTACGATCTTGACACATTTACCGCGATGGCAATCGCTTGTGATCGATGAGGTTGAAGCAGAAAGTTTGTGCTGTTATCGGTGACAACGGCGAATGTTAATAGAGTTCATTGTTTGACAAATGAAATGTAAATTCGAGTTTTGACAATATTACTCGTGTCGACAATGTTTATTTTAATAATTTTGTTTTTATAGCATTCAATAATATTTGCTAGGGACAAAAGTCATTAATTTCGCTTTGTCAGAGATGAATTTGTTTTACGATCTTCGATTTTGAATTCGATATTCGATATTCGTTCGTCTGTCGATATTCGATTCCGAATTCGATATTAGATATCCGTTCGTCAGCCTGTCTTTCGATTATACAACGCTCTACTCGAAAAATAACAGTTGTAAAAAATAACCTTTCGCCTGATGCATCGCGATAAAACGAAACGAACGAATCGAAGGAATAATGAAATATGTTTCGAGTAAAGCACGAAATAACGGATCGAGTGTACTTTTGATCAAATGGTGGTACAGGTTGAAACAATTAAAAGTCACAGCCAAATCAAGCTTGTTGATTTTCATTACGAAACTATGTTCAAATGTTTTCGTTCAAAAAATAACAAAGAGCAACAAAATTCAAAAGTATAAATTCTATATATAAATTCGTCAAATAATTGTTTTTATCGCGCATGATTTCTGTTTTTTAAATGTCTCCTTCTTACAAGAAGCTCAGAGGAAATCTATTTCCATCAGTAATTAACAAAAAGCGAAATTTCTTTTCAGATCTGTCCCAAACTTGATCGTATTAACCATGATAGTAGAGTCTCATAACAATATTAATGAAACTTCTAAATGTTTCATATAACATATTGGGTTCTAACATAAATTCGTCCCGTTTTCGCGTTTGTGTATTTATAATATCCACTGTGGACCATAAATATTATAGTCACATGATATTACCGACATCTACTCGTTACAATTATTGCAAAACTCAAACATATTTTACTTTATTTAGTATTTTATATTACGAGCCACGTATGATGCGAATGAATTTGATTTCAACGAATCGAGCATTAACGACGAAACAATTGAAAAAATAGAAGCAGTCCAGATACTTGTAGCAATGTATGTATTACGTCTATAGAAACCGGATGAATTTATGTTACAATGCAATACATAATACAGGGTGTTACCGAACTGACGACACGAATCGAAAGCGGCGAAGTTACATGAAAAATAGGTCGAAAATATAGAATGACATATTTCCCTACGAAGCTTTATTTTCGAGAAAATTCAGTTTGGAAATCTGTCAAGTATACTTGAACATGGCTAATTCCGGACTGGCCAGAGGTAAATAATCGATAGGAGATCGTTGTACGCGTGAAAACAAGTCGAAAATGCGTAATAAATTTTGTTCGCAAAACGCTTTGTTCCCGAGAAAATAAATGAGAAACTTTGTCACAGGCGCGTGGTAGGCCGATACTTAACCGAACGTGTTCGTACTCAATTTTCTCGCGGCAAGATGAAGCGTTAAACAAAAACAATATTATTCCATGTTGTTCGTTTATTTTCGCATTTAGAATAGCCTTCTGCCGATCGTTTACTCGTACCTAGCCGATAACTAGCCAAATTCAAATATATTTGGCAAATCTTCGAACTCGATTCTCTGGGGAAAACAAAAGTTTGGACAATAAAATGTCACTCTGCACTTTCGACTTGTTTCTCCGTGTAGACTCACCATTTTCTTTCGCTTTGTACCACCAGTTCGATAACACCCTGTATATAATCGTGAAACGTGTCTACAAGCGTGGAATACTTTTCG
>NT_176452.1:2005618-2006293 GCF_000188095.3 Bombus impatiens
GCGAGCCTGTGTATTTTTCCTCCAAGAGGCGCAACTACGGTGTAACTCGAAAGGAGAAACATTCTCGTCCTCGCCAAGGTTTCAGCTGGTGCGGCGTTGTCAACCGTTTCGCGGTATCTCGAGTACTTGGCATTGGCCCTCGTCTGGGCCGGTCGTTGCGTTTCGTTTCATTTCGTTTCGTTTCGTTTCGTTTCGTTTCGTTTCGTCTCGTCTCGTCTCGTCTCGTCTCGTCTCGTCTCGTCTCGTCTCGTCTCGTCTCGTCTCGTCTCGTCTCGTCTCGTCTCGTCTCGTCTCGTCTCGTCTCGTCTCGTCTCGTCTCGTCTCGTCTCGTCTCGTCTCGTCTCGTCTCGTCTCGTCTCGTCTCGTCTCGTCTCGTCTCGTCTCGTCTCGTCTCGTCTCGTCTCGTCTCGTCTCGTCTCGTCTCGTCTCGTCTCGTCTCGTCTCGTCTCGTCTCGTCTCGTCTCGTCTCGTCTCGTCTCGTCTCGTCTCGTCTCGTCTCGTCTCGTCTCGTCTCGTCTCGTCTCGTCTCGTCTCGTCTCGTCTCGTCTCGTCTCGTCTCGTCTCGTCTCGTCTCGTCTCGTCTCGTCTCGTCTCGTCTCGTCTCGTCTCGTCTCGTCTCGTCTCGTCTCGTCTCGTCTCGTCTCGTCTCGTCTCGTCTCGTCTCGTCTCGTCTCG
>NT_176452.1:2006392-2006614 GCF_000188095.3 Bombus impatiens
TCCCGTCTTCCTCTATCACGCGAGTTGCGTCCTCGTTCGTCGTTTGATACACCACGTTTTCGTCGATTTGCATAGCTAACCGAGGCCAGTTTCGTCTCGGCTATTTCCTGTCGCATTTTCCACGGGAATAGAACACCGTGCGCGATCGTCGACCGCATTTCTCGTGGGGCCGCTTTAAACTTCGCGCCCGGAAATCACCCTCGCCTTGGCGATCCGTCGGCC
>NT_176452.1:2006750-2009231 GCF_000188095.3 Bombus impatiens
CGGCCGATACCAACCACTTATCCGCCGCTTTCTTCACGACCGCTTTCGCTATTCTCCACTACGTTCCCTTGAAAACCGTTCGAAACTATCTTCGCCTTTCTTCGATGTCGAATAACTTTTTCCTCCAGAATTTTGCCTTTCTTGCAGTTCTTTTTTTCGGTTTCGTCGCTGGGAAAGCTGTTGTACTTTGAAGTTAAACGCGAAATTTGTAAATGAGACGAGCTGTTTATGCGAGATGATTCGGAGAAGGAAAAAAAGTTTTTGCAGCGAAAAAAAGTTGGACGATGAGCGTTGTGTAAACTTGTATAATTTAGGATTTTATTCGGCTGTGAGGAATGCAGCTTTTTTTACTTTAATTCATAGTCCGAAAGTTATGTTAACTAACGTGCTGATAAAGCACAGTAGTCGACTAAAGCTAGTAGAATAGGCACAGGATAATTCCTATGGAAATGTGTAATAATAAGTGTGATAATTAACTTATCTACAGCGTTAACGCAACGTTTCGTTCTTCTAATTTCCTTTCTTTTTTTCTTCGGTTATTTTGCGAGAAGAAATTTCAAGAATTGACTTGCCAGAGTCTTAATTTTATTAATCTTTTTGTCGCCATTTCTACTAGACTACGATTCGTGAGAAATGTAACGTTTACGTTGTCGCTCATGTAAGATATTGACGTAGCCAAGCAACCATATGGTCGAAGAAACCTGATGAAAGCGGATTTAACATTTTCAGATCGGATGGAAAAAGATTCGAGTGACGAAAGGCGAGTACTGACCTCCACCAGAATCCACAAGCTACTGTCAAGCACGTGGTGATTTGTGGATGCATAGCATTTGGTGGAATAAGAAAGCCTCGTTTATTAATAGTAACCACCACTGTTAACGTCTAAAGGAATGAAATTAATTTGCAAAATCACAGACTTTAATACTATGGATGTATAATTAAACGATAACAAAAATATCTTATATTTCCATTAAAGTATCATTAAAAATTCATCCTTTACATTGTCCATACATATTAGGCTTGTGATTATTAACATTTATTATTAACACTTAATACTTTTACACGGTTTGACGTTTTATAATTATCCGTCTTGCTCACACGATACGTACACATTTTCTGTCTTTGTTCGTCATATTCGTAACCCGCTTGTTACTTGAGCTTGAGAGCGTAACGCAAGAATAACAATAATAATAAAGTATGAATTTTTTGATCTTATTAAAATACTTGGTACAATTGGAAAGAGTTTCGAATGGAATTTTAAACGCGTAATAGGGGACAAGATGGCGAAGCAGTGTAAAGTTTCATTGCAGAGGTTCGCGAAACGTAAACTGGGAAAAGCGGAGGGGAAAAAAGGATGAAACCACCGTAGGAAGACCTGTGACTTGCAGAACAACCCAATTATGTAACTTAATGATGCAAGATACGCTCGTCTTTTACAATCGTCTCGAAATAATTTTGCTTCGAGCTAGTTATTTCTTTACACTCAAGTTTTTTCCCTCTCACTCGTTACGTTTCTGTACCCTTCGTAGCCAGACTTTTCATACCACCTCTCTTTTTATTGTTAATACACGTCGTTATGAATTTTATGATAGACTAGGATACACCAGTTATAAATTATATAACAGAAGGACTAATTAATTAATAATTGTTATAACGTAACGTGTAACGTAATTGGACAACGAAAGTAGGCTAATATTTAATCGAGATGAAACGTAAGAGCATATTTTCCTAAAAAGCGGATAAGCCTGTAGCGGATAACTTCTTTAGGTAGAAAGTTACTAAGACGAGATGAAAATGGTTATTTTAAACAGTTAAAAATTACAAGAAAGTGGTCCTCTTTCTCCAAAATAAATGCTACGCGAAACCAACGGTTGTTCCACTTTTTATTCGTTATATCTTCTAAAACAACGAAAAACACTCGCCAATAGTCTACTTCCATGTTATTCGATTAATTGTTCGATTAATTTTTCAGAAAAGTACTCGTTTACTCTTACCCCATCTCTCGTCGCGACCGTGAAAAAGCGTTAAGCGACTGTACAGCTAGTGCTGCAAAATTTACAACATCGAGAAGAAAAATAACGGCTATTGGGAAATATGACGGCGAACGACTTCCTCTTAGTCACGTTCGAGTTATCGTTAACGGGGTGTGATCGTGGTGCAAGGAAGGGGATGGACGAGGAGAGGTTCGGCAGATTTTTAGCCGCATCACCGCGAAAAAAGCGCGATCTCCAGGTCGGAAAGAAACTCGTGAAACGTATCCGGATCTCCGGTACGTTCGATTAACGATTTTCAAGGGGTATCCTCTTCTTCCCTTCTTACCGCCCTCTTCTCCTCACTCTCTCTCTCTCTCTCTCTTTCTCTCCCTCTGTCCCTAATAACCCCCGCGAAATTACGGCCACCGCGTTATTGAATCCTAGAGCTGCGAGCTCGATAAGAAGCGGCGGTGGGGTGATTAATGACGAGGCGGCACTCGAGAGAGTG
>NT_176452.1:2009567-2028356 GCF_000188095.3 Bombus impatiens
TTAATGACGAGGCGGCACTCGAGAGAGTGCCGTTACATTTTCGCTCTCTCGAAAGATTAACGAACTTTCAACGATCGTTCATTTTTTGATTTTTCCGTAGCCGACGTCCTCGTTCCAGCGGATTGCCCGGCCGCCCCGACATCGCCAGATTATTTCACCAATCGAATTTTCCAACGGTACCAGACTGTTTCGTTTATTTCTAATCGAGCACTCGTTCCCTGGATCCGATACCTCTAATCCCATGGAAGCGCCGAATCCACCATACGATAACCAATCCGATTTCCTTCGATTATCTCGTCTGCTTTGAGCTCTCATCGACTCGAGATGGTGTAACTCGAGTTTTACGCGAACACGAAATGTACGTTGATCAAAGGCGTGTTTCGATCAGCGAGCTGTTACGTTAAATTTTTCTCAATGTTCATTATGCTTCGTATATACAAAATTAAGGGAAATCTAAGTGGCGCGTTATTACGTACAGAGTAGCACACTGTACGCGTTATAAAAATTCTATCATTCGAATACAGTCGTGCGTGCAAGATACACCGTTTCTAGTGGTGGTGAAATTTGTTAATTTCTGCCTCGGTCATGAATTTTGTTTCATTTATGAGAACACCGAAAATATCGATATGAGGGTTGGCGTATCGCGATGTATTGACGTGTTCGATTCGATACAATTCTCTCTTTAGTCGGTCTCTCTAAAATCAATAATGAGTTTACTAAGGTTAATAAAAAATAGAGGACAGAATTTAATATCAGAGTGCGTGGCTGTCGTTTGTCAAAACTGCGTTATTAAATTCCATTTACTCTGAACTCCAGTGCAGAGGATGTTATTAAAATGTACATTCTTATGATGTTAATGCGGTCTGATGCCAGGGTCTTCAAACGCAAGAGATTACACAGATATCGGTTATCGGGAAAATGCGCATTAAATTCAGCGACATTATTAAAATGGTCAGGTTAGGATTATTAGGTTTTAGACGGGCATTGTGCTTCAGATTTAGTATTCATAAACATGCATGAATCTTTCTACGTTATTACCATATCTTGGCGTTCGTTCGAAAGCAAAGGATTCGAAACGTTAGCTAAGCATGAAACTCCTATCAAACGCACCGTGAATAATAAATGTAAGTTTGCTTTTACATTCGACGTAAATGGAACGTAACAACAGCTTGAAAAATATTAAGACAACGTAAAACGAGCAAGTGAATTTTATATACGAAGAATGGGAAAAGAAAAAATTATATTACACATTGAATATTTCCTCTTTGTTTTTACTGCGATATGAAATACGTAATTAAATTTTCATTTAACACAAATCCTTCCATGATAAAATTAATAAATTTGTTGTTTTATTTTCATATATCTAATATTTTAGCTTTATCGATAAAATTATTTAACGATTCACGATATATCTCGTAAATCTTATATTTTGTGAACTTTTCTTCTGAATTTTTTAAATTACCAAGACATCGATATGATAATATTTCACAGGAGCGACGCTTTTCTACGTATCAGAAAGATTTGAGGTTTCTTCGTCCAAAAAATTCTTGGCAGTTGCAGGAGAAGAAGTCACTTGTGCCTTTTACTTCCACAGAATCTTCGAAAGTTTTGTCATTAAGGGAATTTCAAAGCAAACGTAACAAATGGAAAACTGTCAGTTTAATGTCTCGTGAATGAAAGGAGTCAGGTAGGATTCTCCAAGCTTAACTTGTTCGACTTTAGCCGTGTCGCTATTGTAAGGGATGACGTCTTTGTGCTTCGTGCGATATCAACACTACTTTTTTAAAAGTTCACAGGATCGTTGTACTTATTTTATATATTTATATATGATTAGTCGTTTGTTCAGTACCAAAATAATATAAATCATCTTAGTACGAAGTATTTCAGGAAATTAAAGTTGATCAACGAAACTAAAATATAACACGCATGTATCTTCGTTACTTTTGTGAATATACATCATATCGATATGAAAAATTATACGAATATGCGCTCGTAATAATATCGACTATTTTTATATCCAACTACATGTACCTATATATTTATACTTATTATATTTGCATATTAATATTCACATTCATACACGATTAATTTACTCTGTATCTAAGCATTCCTCTCAATTTTGCAAAAATAATAAAATAATAAAAGTCGCCTACCGATCTAACTAACGAATAAATTGCGAACTTTTATATATTTACAGCAAAAATATATAAAATAATATAACGTTTAACAAGAAAATCAAGTTCTCGCCTAAATCTCATTCTCTTAATTACATTTACGAGAATATGAATTCGCGGTCTACCAATGAAATACATTGCTCTAGAAAATTCATCATAGTCCACGAACCATCTACTGAAAGCCAAGCAAATTACAATGTCGACAGTCACTGATGCCTAGCATTCTTGATCCACGTTATAACGTTACAACGCGCGAATTATCCAAATAGCCACTTAACCCTCCCTGTCTTTGATACGTGCACACACTCGACATAAACTGCTATCGAACAGAGTCGTTTAAATTCTCCTAAAACACGATCAAATCAGGAGGGCAATTATTACGGGTTAAGAGAGGGAGAGAGAGAGAGTCGACGTCGAAACGCCAAGCCATAGAACAGCAGCTCGTATGTTATTATTACAAGAGGGAACGACTAAGCGGTAGGAGCCACGAGGACGATTACAGCGACTAGAACGACGAGGATATCGCCGATGGAGAGTCGACGAGTACAAAGGGCACTCGAGATCCTGGGACAATGTGGCGCCGAGTGCTGCGAGCGAACTGAATCGAAATTGGGGTCAGCGGCTTTCATCGGTGAACATAGTCTAGCTAACACCGTATTCGACTCTCCCCTCGTTCCTCCTTCCTTGCCTTCCGTTCCCGGTTGACATTGGCCAAAAGATCGCGATTTCGCATGATCCACGGGCACGAGGAAAGATTTACCCTCTTAGGAACCTCTCCGCCGCTCGTTCAGACTGCACATCGGTAGAACGCGTCACGTCCAATCGTTCCCCTCGAAAGGTTAATATTTGCCGAGACTCGTAGTCGCAGAACGAAACATGCTTTTTAGCGATAATCGGATCTCTTTCGGAGATATCAAGCTGCTGAATGAAAGACTCGAGAGTTTTATTGCGTCTGCTCGGTCTTCATGTTATAATAGACGAGAGCAGAGGATTACAAGCAGACGGTGGATGTTTACGCGTGTTGACACTAGGACTATCGGTGCTTCCGCGTGTACAGTGGCGGACGAAAGCAGGTTCATGAAGTAAGAAATGGAAAGGGACACCGTAACTGTAGAAAGTGGATTTATATTTTACGAGCAGCTACGAATCGATATCGGCGATGAATTTCCGAAGCAACGAATTACGCGCGTTAGGAGACGGCATAAAAAATAAGAAATAACGTCTGTAATCGTCTTTAATTATTTTATTATTTACGCAGTTTATCGATATAGCTTCTAAATTGTTCGTGCAATTGAATATTTAACGATGGTAGTTTAACAATAATTTTGCAATTGTCAGGGTATGTTATGTTTTGCGTTACGATAAATTGCTAGCTCTTCTTTAAAATTTGCGACTATCAATCGATGACATTTATGTTCGAAACGTAATATCCAGCATTTTGATTATTTGGTATTTTTAAAGGAATTTGAAAAAATCTTTCGAACTTGCATTTACCTTCCATTTTCTCATTCCATTTGCAACGGAATCGATAAACTTTTATCGCTTTATTTATCGTCGACGATTACTTTTCGCGATTTCCATCAGAAAATATAGCGAGATGTGGATTAAATGATTTATGGTTTGCCATATATGATTTACATCGTGTGAGAACGTCCCTGCGTGTGTCTCCCATTGGCGTGCATGCGAAGTGCACTTTACGAAATTGCGCGTCATTCCGAAAGTTAATCCAATCCAAAGTCCACGCAGTTTTTGTCCGCTAGATTTGGTCGAATACGTTTCTCAATGCGAGACTTACGCGAGAAGAAGAAAGTGGCAGTGTAGTCACAAAGGAACTTCTTACGAGAAAGAAGAAAATTACAGAAGAGCAACAGTCGACGAACTTTTAAACTTACACAATTTCCATTAAATTACTAATCTTCTAAAAAAATTAATTTCCAAATATCCAGTTATATATATAGCCGTTAAATATTATTTATTTTTTACATATAAATTATATATTTCTGTTAAATACAATTTACTTATTCTCTACATACTAAAATACCAAACTCCTTAAAAAAAGATGCCACGTCACTTCCAAGCAAAGATCTGCTGGAAAACAATGCACTCGCCGTCAATTTATGTGGAGCAGGGACGATCCTTTACTCGTTGCCAGTTGTATCGGGGCTTCTCCGTCCTTTTCAACTTTTCTTCGAACCTACTTCGATTCCCATCCGTCGTTTTACCCCGCTGCATCTAATATTTATCTCGAAACCCTTCATTATTTTCCGCTGGCTATCGGTCTTTGTGTACGACTTCGTGTTCGCGTCTTTCGTGATTAACGACGCGACCGGGATTACACGACGACGAAGGGATGAAAGGGAGCTTTCGTTCGCAGAGATGCGATTAAAACGACGCCATTGACGTCCATTGATGTCGGATCGGCAGGACGATGAGGACCAAGTGACAGAATAACGAGGACGCGTTGACAGCATCAGGATAATGAATGAAACAGACAAGATATATGAGCCCGGAGAAAAACAACGACGAACCGACTAGACGAATGTGAGATAAGAATGTTGTAAGACGAGGATGAAGCCAGTCGAGATTAAGCTCGGGATGGGGTTAATAAAACGAGATATCTGCTCGCACGTAAGCGCTAATCAACTTGCTCGTTACGTGCACTCTCTACTACACGTACGTTAAATTAGTCGAATATATTCTATTATGAATAGATTTTTCCATTTGCAACAATGTGGTCTCGTTTCTTTTGAATCGTTCTTTGGATGTTTTATGTATCGTAGTATCAGTAGTATGGTACCTAGCTCATTTTCATGTCAGACTGTGTAACGCAATCATTGCGAGTCTGGAACGAATAGATCGATTGCTGGTAAAAAGTTCAGTTAAAGAATAGTACAATAATCCTGTGCGAAGAGTAGCATCTCTTTTTCACTTTTCTTCGGCGCATCTTCTATTTATTACGTTGCATTGTACAGTCAGTCATAAAAATCTAAATACATACCACTAAGTTGTATCGCCCTTGTTAACGCGTGACAAATTTCGTTATCTGTCGGTCGTTGCGATGTTTATTAATAACATATATTCGTTATAATATTTCAAATATAAAAAATATACGGTCTCTTCCACGACTCTTTATTCATATTATTCCCTTAGCTTCCCCTCGTCAGACTGTCAGTACCGTTATCATCGAACGGAGATATTCTCCGACATCAAAGACAATCGCAAGGATGGCCCGTGGACCAGCGGTCTGGGCGTCAGCACGACACACGTAGGAAACGAAGCCATTAGCGCGCGGCTGACAGAGGCCGAAAGAAAAATGAACAATGGGGTCGTGGATGAAAAAGTAGAACAACGAGATGCCGGATGCGATAACAAAGATACCGGAACGGAATCGGACGAACTAATCGGCGGTAAACGAGACACCGAAAGACGCTAATGAAACGGTGAAAAGGTGCGACGGAAAACGTGACGGAAGCGGAGGACACATTGACGAGTTGCGTGTCAAGGAATGGCGTCACTCTTGGTATTTCATTGTCGTGTGGCCGTGAAAAAAAAAACAGCGAGAAGAAAGGAAGGAGGTCGCGCGTGACAAAAGGTCGAAGGGTAATACGTCAGTGCGAGGGATAGGAAGAGAGGCCAGGGGCGGGATGAACGTTGGGGAAAAACTAATTTCCCGGCGAAGCTGTAGGTGTAGGAGAACGCGGTATTAAAAGCCCTGCGGGCCAAAAGCGGCGGTTCTCTCGGCCGTACGAGTCAGCAAAACCTTTTCGGCGATTCGTTCTCTACCGGAGCCAACGTCGTATAATTTATATTCTTTCATATTCAAGCCGGCCTTGCGAGTTTACGGCCAACCAACGGTTCTTCCCATGCTTGGACATTCCACCTATAAACATGCCGGATATTCCTGTTGCTGGAATATTTTGATAATGGGAACGATTCTCGTGATTTATAAACCGCGCGATTCGATCAACGTCCTCTTCCTTCCTCCCCGATCTCCATTTGGCTTTTTCTGCCTTTTATTTCAAATTTTTCTGTTGCGTCAATTCATCGAAGTCATTGGCAACCACGTTAATTTACGTAAAGATAAAGACAAACATCGAATATTGAATCGAATGGAAGAAAAAATATTAAGACGCTTCGAGAAGTTGGACACGCTTGAGCATCGGTTTACAGCTCGAGTCGCTTCTTTAGTATTTTCCTCGATTTGGTACGACCTTCTTTCGCGTTGGTATTTCGGGCAACATGCGATAATGTGTTCAATCCAGTTTATTTCGTTGTATCTGTTACACGTTGGTTGGTCGTTTTTTTACCGAAAAGTTTCATATTATCATTCTAATATTTCTATTATTTGTATCGTTATTTATATTCACGACGATATCCTCGTGTTCGTAATAGCGGGCAACGTAGTAGCCACGGATTTAAATTCAAAGTACAATTTATCCGCCTTAATGTGCCGCGTTTCCTATAAATCAGTGCTTTTCGCATTAAATCCGTCGTCTGGCCAAGGAAATTTTGCCACTTTGCTACTTTCGACTCTGATTCGGTTCATAAACCAACGGGATAGTTGAGCACGGTATAAAGTTTATGGCGCCGCAAACCGAATAGTTTCCGAAACATAAGCGCATTACCGTTCGCGGCACGATCTTACTCGACTTCTGCTACTACTTGTAGGGCTTCTACATTCCACTCGAAATTTCGTCCATCGATAGTTTCCAACAAATGCCTGTAATTTTATCGTGTTTATAGAACATTTCGATTTTCGTCCATTTATTCCCTCAAGCGCAATCAAATAAGTAGAATCTAAACGGCGATTTCTTTCATCCGCGAAACGTTATATCAGACGTTTCCGCAGCAACCGATTTAAAAAGAAATTTTATTCGGTTGCAAAGGTTGTTGCGACAATTTTCGAAGCCACTGTATTTGATAAAATTTGAAATACACTCGTCACAGCGTTCCTAAACGTTGTTCGCGAACTTGCGTCAAACGTTTGTTTCTCGCAGCAGTTTCCCAACAAATTCACAAAATCTTGCACCGAGAGAGTCAAACAGAGTCCGACCAGTTTGAAATCAAAGAACGGCAACAGCTTCCGTTGTTGGAAAGTTATTTCAACCGGTGGGATTACGTGAAATTATCAGCGAAAGCGTAGCGTTGAAACTTATCGGCGAGTTTCATCGTTCGATGAACAACACAGCTCGTAACGTTTGGCCCGGGTTCCCAGTGAATTTGCGAATGTATTCGCGAGCGCGGTAACAGCCGCAGGGCAAAGTAAGTACAAAGGGAAAGTTGCCGGTGCCTGTGAATGACACGTGCGATCGCGCAGTTGGCGCATTTTCGATGACAAGCGTCTATTTACCGGCGGCGTTTCCGTGTATTTTCCCGTTTCCACGAAAGATACACAGTGACTCACGAAAGTACTCGAATATGTACCGCAGAATTTTTTAATGAATATATTATGCGCGTCGTACGAAGCTTTCTGAAATTTCGTTGGCATTGTAACGAGACCCGGCTGCCGTGATAACAATAGGAAAATTTTTAACCAATCCGAAAACGTATACGAAAGTTACAAGACATTTACCGCCAACGTACACTTTTCATCGCATTGGTAAAGTTTGAAGGGAATCTGAGAATTGTACGTATTGCGTAAAATGTATTATATGTTGAGGTATAAAAGCGTACTATATATTGTATTATGCGTACATTGTATGCACGAAACATTTGGAAATTTCATTAACACTATTACTAGTGGTATATTTACTGCGATAAATATAGAGGATGTGCCATCTGAAGGAAGCCACTTAAATATCTAGACGTAAATACTTTGAATATTTAATAACGTAAACTTTAAGTTCATATATCGTATTAACAACGTCCTAAAGTTTCATACTAAAAGTGTAACTATATTATAGTAAAAGTATAAAAATGACGCAGAATGAAATGTTTTACCCTCATAAAATATCTAAGAGAAGATACGAAGTTACGGTACTACATCGACATGGAGAAATAAATTTTCCTTTTCTGAGAAACTTCACATTCCCCGTTTTCCCGTAAGCTATCTTCATTATTACATTGGTAAAATTTTCAACGATTCTAGGAATATATATAGAAGATAGAAGACATTTATGGCAAACATACGCGTGCTAAAAGATTAATCTACAGCATAGAATAGTAGTCACGATCGGTGTTAAAGATTGTCGTCTCGCTACGTACCGTGATCAATTCATACAGCGAATAATTGAACGTTCGCTTGGATGAATTTCACCAAGCGTATACCTGCCAATAAATATTTTCTAACTTCCGTATAAATTTCCAGGCATGTTTCAAATTTGACCAATATAATCGTGGACAGTCGTGTCTCGTTACGACGCTAGTGAAATTTCAAAACGTTTTTGTATACAATATATACGTAGAAATTTTCTAGGAGTGTTCGAATACTTTCGCGAGCCGCTATAACGACAGACGAGAAGCAGAGGGTGAGAGGATTGGCCAGGGTAACCGAAATACTTTATGCTAAACTTAGTTTATGCCGTGAGCGTTATTGAAACTCCGAGTAGGATTACACGGCCTGCCAGAGATACGAGGCACACCCTTAAGGTCGCGAGAGAAACACAATATCTGCAGGCTTATTTATCACCCCTACCGTACGGTCTCCACCCTCCTTTTCTACGCTTGCACCCTCGCCAGCCCCGTTGCTGGTCGCCTTGTGTTTGGAAACTTGAGGTTCGCGTTGGTCGACCCACCCTCGCCGTATGCAGACGAGATCGTTGCTTTGAGAATTATTAACGAGTTTAAATTGCGATATACCGGTCGATGATCGTTTACGACGCATTACCTTGGATACGATGAATCTTTAAACGTATACGTTATATATTGAGATACGTGTAATTTTCTGTGCTACATTAGATTAGCCGCGTAGTAGTGACACACATATATGAGTATGAGTAGTGTGTGAGAGTAAAACAATCTCGTAAAACAGAAGAATGCAACTATTCCGTTGGTAGTGTGGTAAAGAAGATGGTGAGACAAAGAGAGTGCTGAAACGCGCAAATGTGTATCGACGAGCATTTTGTAAATCACATAATAAATAAATAAATCTGAAACTATTTTCATGTCAATTCCAAGTGTAATCTAAATGTTCCTATGTATTTATTTCGGCGATTAAGATCCACGATTATCAACAGTATACAGGGTGGTTGGTAACTGGTGGTACAAGCGGAAGGGGGTGATTCTACGCGAAAAAAGAAGTCGAAAATTAAGAATAAAAATTTTTTTTTAATTTTTCCATCGAGACAACGATCTACAGCGAGATCCGTTATAACGTACCGCACGCGTACCGAGCAAAAATTCAAAGTCGAAAAATTCAAAGCACGCGTACCGAGCAAAAATTCAAAGTCGATTTTCTCGAAAACAAAGCCTCGAACGAAAAATTTTTATTCTATTTTTTCGACTTCTTTTTTCGCGTAGAATCCCCCCCTTTCCGTTTGTACCACCAGTTACCAACCATCCTGTATATCAAATCCATAGGTGTAGTGTTTTTTCATACCTTTGTTTAAAGATTATCGTTGATCGAGTTGGTGTTGAACTTTGATTGTGGGAAGGTTGGGGGTAGCACTTGTCGCCATACAATGGGAAACATCACGCTTATACGTACCATGGAAGATGAAAAACTTCACTACAGAAAGATAGGAAGAATGTTAGTTTCGTTTCTATTTATTTATCATTGCTATGGTTTAGCCAATATTCTGTCGTCTTAGAGACAAGTATTATGCAAATACACCAATACGTTTACGAATAGTTTTAATAATTTGATAATCTCCAACGAGCGAATGGGAAGAACGAACGACGTTAAAAAACGTATCTGGTTTTTGAAGAGTGAACACAAAGAAATAAATTGCGCGAATAGTAAATCAGAGATTAACGATAATTAGTAATTTCGGGAAATTACCTACGTTCTAAAATACCCCGCTTAATCTCCCGAAAGACACGAATCCTGCAAACTTCAATTTCAATATCCCGCGCGATTTCAATCACAGCGTCGCCGATAAGCAATCGTTTCGAATTCGATTAAGCGTAATCCTTTTACCGACGATGAGAACGATCTCTCTAAATACTTCCAAAAAAAAAAAAAAAAAAAGAAAAAAATACGTCGAGTCGCGCAAACACTGCGATAACGAGCGGAAAATAGTGCGAGCGAAGATTAAAAGAAAAAAAAAGAAAAAGGAACGAAGCGGTGAAACGCCTCTTGTTTAAACGTTAATAACGCACCATCATAATATACCGTTGCCATTATCGTTAAACCGCATTATAAAATTCAAATAGCCGGTTAGACCGCGGGGGAGAAAAAAAAAAAAGAAAAAGAAAACGACGAGGCTACAGATCGCGAAAATAGAGTTTAAAGCGGACTATAAACGAAGTCTGGGAAGAAGGAAGAGGGCACGACCGAGAGAAGACGCGAGATTGGTCCGCGGCAAGTGTGGTCTTGCAGCGTGGATACAGGTTGAATGAGGAAGGAAATGGGAAATAGAGGAAGAAAATGTCTAGAGAGCGAGCACGGGAGAAAGAGAAAGGAAGATGGAAGACTCAGAAGGGAAGAGTATCCGGATAAGCCTTTGTGGGGCGAGATAAAAAGCTGCTTCCTTCCGGATGGCGACTATTAAAACCGTACCATTATGGAATACATAGTAGTGTATCCTCGTCGGCGCTTTTATTTCATTACATGGTTTGCGCGGCTAACGAAATTACCGCAATTTCGCGGTGTGCCGGCCGCCACGGAGCCACTATGCTTCGTTGCTCTACAACTCAACCTCCTTCAACCGCTAGCAACCCCTTCTTCGTCCACCCTCTTTGCTCTACTCGCTCGTTGCCGCTCGTTCGACGACTTCCTCTCGAGGATTCCGGGGCACGTACCAAAGCGGAAAATCTTCTCGCCCCGCAGCCATGTCTCGATTCCCGGCCTTCCTATCGAATGCTCGTTAATTACGGTTATTATAGCGAACACGACGAGAGATGTCGGGGGAGCGATGCGTCATGGGCCCCGGACGCACATTTTGACAGCGAATATGCGAATTACCGCACTGATATTCAACGTGAAACACGTACATGCCGATGGTTTCGCGTGGCAACGAGTTCGTTTGGAAAAGGAAATCGACCTTTCCAGAGATTTTGCAGAGAAATAGACGCAAGGTGGGGTTATTCCGGGCATCTCAGCTTCGACATCTTAAGATACCATCTTAAGTTTCGCCTTTTCACATCGGCACGCGCTAGAATTCTACTTACTCGCACTACACTCGTCGGGACGAAATTTTAGTCGACGTCCGATTCACTGAACTTTTGCCAGTTCAATTCGCTTATCTGAACACGAATTCCTATTATGCGAACGAAGAATAGTAGGTAGGGGAGAACATTAGGATATTACGTGAAAATTCCAATTGTGTAAACCGTTTGTAGCTCGAAAAATTCAGGCGATCGGAGTTCTACCGTGAAACAAAGTACTATCTCCCGTGCAAATTATATATATTTAAATAAAAAAATAATAAATCTATGGAATATTTGCACTCTTCTCGTTTGGTTATATTACGTACCGTATTTGCGTTACCGAGTGATATTTAGTACGTCAAACTTCGATGTGTGTTGGCGAAGAGCGTCCTGATTCAATCGGCCGTATCGTTGTTTTTCGTCGGTGGTTGCAGGGTTCTGTTGGACGGTTTCAACCATGCGCAAATTTTTTAAACTGGCTGTTGCGAATTTAGAAAAAAGGAAAAACAGTTTTAAAAACTATCGACTGAAAAATTGTTTGATCCTTTTGTTCGCAAGGTCAGGCCGGTTTGGAATTCCTTCCGTACGGCTGATTGAACGGTAACGCGGAGGAAAGGGTGCAAATAAATTTGGCACCGACGGATGGAGTGGAATATCAAATACCCATCGAGCAGGGCGACTTGATTCAAAAAAGAAATACCAAACAACCAGACAGATGCGCCTTTGAATTTATGTACCGTCGAGAAAGTTGCTGTTCTTTGAAAGAATCTTCAAAGGAACTTCGTGAGTGTATTCCAGAAGTAAGATTTCAAACACAAAAGTCCGAAGAAGGGTGGAGTCGCGTATTAAAATTGTGTTTCCATTCGATATGCAAGTTCCAAGGATTCCTGCAATAGCATTGATAGCTTCACCAAACATATTTTCCTCCATTGAATCTTCTCCTTCGTGTACGAGGCTCTATGAAAAACATAAATAGGTCAACTAATGGAGATATCGAATATAAAGAACGCGCGATTCGAATACGACGAGCCTTTTGAAAATACGCAATAAATCTGCAATGTCCCATAAGACGCCGACAATTCTACTATCGTTGTTACGTGACTTATTAATTCAATCGATATAATTGACGTTTCAGAGACAATCGTAACTAACGTTAGACAAAAACGCACGTGTAATCCGAGAATCGAACGCAAAGATAGTTTTAACGTGGAATTGGTTCACGGTATTACAAATAATCAAATTGCTCCTCTACGAGGATCGAAAACTGTGATTTATCATATTTTTCATTTGAAATTTTCAGAGTATATCGAGCGTGTTATGTTATTAACGACATAGATCAATTATTAGAAAGAAACGTAGATTATTTAAGTGTTAAGTTTTGTACGCGAGTCGATTCAACTTAGCCGAATTGAACGCTTCAAATTGGGAAGAACGCGAGAGAAATAATTTTTCACGATGAGACAAGGGGGAGATGAGAAGAATCAGTTTCGACACGTACGAGCATCGATACGACAACCTTACGCACGATTTACAGATCTTCGCCGTGAGAGAAGGGAACAGAAATAGCGGGATGGAAAGCGAGAAACAGGCGGCCGCGTAGTATTCCACAACGATGGGAAAGATTTGGAAGACTGGGGAAAACGTAAAGGGAAACGAGAAAGAGAGGGTGTGAAAAATGCAAAGCCATCGACACGAGAAAAACGAATGTTCGACCGTGCGGAATCTGTAGAAGACACGTTGTCGAACACGAGACATTGTCTGCCAGTTCGTGCAGTGCTCTACAATAATAGAATTTTCAAACTTTATTCCCCGTACCGAGGTCTCTATTTCTCCTATCCTATCGAAATTGTTATTTCTAACAGTCTCGAAAAATACTATTTTATTCGATCGATTACGCTCTCTAACAGAAATTTTTATTGCGTTTTATTACCTAACGTATGGAGGAATTTTCTTCGATTATTTAGCTTGTTATTCAATAGCTTGCTATTGAATCGTACGGAAAGTTGGTGGTATTTTTCATCAGTATGTTTATCATGCACTTTTAAAAAGAATCTCGACAAGTACTGCTCCCACTTGAACGTGGAATGCGTTCGAAGAAAAAGCTCTTCAACGAAAAGAGTATTTTTCACGAAGAAACAAAGACTCGATATATTTCAATTCAAAGAGCACAATCATGCTCAGCCGTGGTTCAACATTAGCGAAACCAAAATAAAGAAAGAAAGAGAGATAGAAACAGCGAAAGATTCATTTCAATTAAATAACATTAATTTCCTCTAGCAGGCACGATGGCTACAAAAATTATTGCCATAACCAGAATACGTACGTACGTATTCTGATACTTACACAGTACTTAATTAGATTCAAGCGTATCAAATATCGTACTATTTAAATAACATTTTTCTACGACTACAAAGATTTCATACCATCAAAATCAAATATAAAATCTATCAAAAAAGAAAAGAAAAAAAGAAACGTTTCGTTGGAAAATAAGGATGCGTACCATTTTCTAACCACTGTATAACTACCAAGCTTTATTACCAAATAAGAAAATACTCTTCCTACGAAAGCTTCCACCTTCTGATAGGTGAGCATTTAGACATTAAAAGCCCGGTCCCATTGGATCGAAGATGAATCTTGGAAGAGTAGAGCGAACCAACGGTCGTTCGCGTGTGACGAGAGGCAATGGAGGAAAATGGAGTTCGTGCATTATTTTGGTGATGCATTCACGCGGGCCACTGTACGCGCGGGCCGTGCACTCTATATGCGAGATGTGCATGGAAGCACGAACGAAGCGTGTTCCAGCGAGAGCATTCGCGTGTACGCCTCGCCGCGCCCAGCCTGTTTTTCCCTAGGACGAGTGAATGCGGGCTATGCATACGGGGTAGGAACAAAACTCGACCACGAAGCCGCGATACGCTTTTCAGAGACGAGCGAGCACGATAAATCGGCCAGGATTTCTCTTAGATGTTTTCCGCGTCGTGATTCCCCGTTATCCGAAAACCTGTCGTTTCTACTGGCACAGATTTTCAATGGCGAGATCGATAGGTTAACCGGAAGCGAGCTTGAAATAAAATAACGTAGAATGATATTCGACGAATTCTGTGACGTCCCGGTGCGATGATCGTCCCTCTCCATCGCGTGGTAAATTTTCCTCTATGAAATTTTTTAGAAGAGAACGCCAAGTTCTACGTTGGATTAATCCAACAATGCGTTATTGATATTTTTCGACGTTATCGAATTCTGTTCTTTTTTTCTTCTTTTTTTTTTAATATCGCGGTTGTGAAAGGTAATTCCACGGTTTCGCTCGATAGATTTTTTTCTTTATTTTTTCTGCCATACAGGCGATTCTATGATTTTATGAAATTTCAAGAAATGCTATAGTATCTCTGTAAGATTCGGGTATTTGTATTATGATAAATTGCTAGGTTCTGAAAATCAGATCGATAGGATTAATTCTGCTATAGTTCTAGATCCTTCGACCGAATTCTACGAACGTTTCGACGAGCGAGAAGATTTTTAACGTTACGGGAAAAAGTCTTTGGCATAAAATTGATAGAATTAATCTGTCGTATTGTACATTTCCATCGTGTCCATATTGTTACGATTGTCTTTATTTGATTTCATAAATTATTGAAAATATTTGAACGTATAATTGTGGAATTACAGCGTGACGATTGAATTTATCGTAGTTTTACGTCGCTCGTGTATGAAAATGGAAAATCTCGTTTTAAAACAATAGGGGAACGATGCGATTTTAATCGATTCATTCGGATTGAAAGCAATTGTTTGAACGGAATAATTCTAGAATTAAAACGCATCGATTTAAGCCACATTATGTCGCCTATCTTAATTTCATTATTTCGATTTTTCTGCCTGATAATCCATTACAAATTTTCACGACAAACGAACGAATAATAAAATACTTCAATTCCATCTGTCGGAAATTATTTTCGCCCCGCATGAATTTCAGCTTAAGAAGCTTCATCAAGAGAGAGAAGCGGCAAAGTGGCGGAGTGAAAAAAAAATTAAATCGCCATTAAGCGCATCTGGCGGAAAGGCATTTTTCTCATTGAACTACTTAAGGGCTGAAACGTTAATGCAAGCGTCACGAAGGGCTGGTGTTTAAGTGGCGGACCGCTACGGCGACGTAGACGAGGGCCGATGCGCAAATGATACACGTTGCAGGAAACGACGCCACGTTTTGCCAAGGGTGGCTGAGTAGGTAAGTAACGAAGCGTGAGTAACTAACCGTCGTAAAAGCACGAAACAACGTACGAGCGTCATGCTCGTAAAATGTCGGAACGTGCTCTGCTCTTTTTGGCCACGTGGTAACGCGTTTCGAAACCAACTTGACGAGCAAGATGACGGACTATGCTCGCAAACCACCTCGAACTATTCGAAGAACGACGAGTTTCTCATTGTCTGTGCTTCCTTACGTTCGCTTTGCATGGTAACAAATTTACCTACGTAATTACACAGGCCTACAAAAGCATCTGAATACTCGAACACACCTGACACGAATATATTTCACACGAAACATCTTGAAACTTCATTGCCATCGCCATGAGAATCCATTGTCACGATTATATCGATCGAGCTTGAAACCAATCTGAGAATATACAGGGTGGTTGGTAACTGCTGGTACAAGCGGAAAGGGGGTGATTCTACGCGAAAAAAGAAGTCGGAAATATAGAATATAAATCTTTTTTAATTTTTTTTAAATTTTTCCATCGAGACAACGATCTACAGTGAATAAAGTGCAGGCGTACCGAGCGAAAATTCAAAGTTGATTTTCTCGAAAACAAAGCCTCAATCTTTTTTAATTTTTTTTAAATTTTTCCATCGAGACAACGATCTACAGTGAATAAAGTGCAGGCGTACCGAGCGAAAATTCAAAGTTGATTTTCTCGAAAACAAAGCCTCGAACGAAAAATTTTTATTCTATATCTTTGACTTCTTTTTTCGCGTAGAATCACCACCTTTCCGCTTGTACCACCAGTTACCAACCACCCTGTACATAGAAGTTAGGCGATATTTATTTGCAAGCATGCGCTACACGGAGAACACTATAGTATTTGACCACTGAGTCATTGTCTATTCTCGTATAATATATAGTAACACTATCAAAAGTATATATGGGATCTGAAGCATTTGGGATTCTTCGGATTCGAATCACGTTATTAGTACACTGTGCTTTGTACCAACGTTTCGTCATATACCAATTCACTTCCTCGAGCCAGATCTCAAAGCGTCTAATTTACGTCGGAACACAGCGCAACGTACAAATAAAACGATCGAAATCCAAAGAATCAGAAATCTGTCATTCATGGTGAAAGTTTCGAATCTAAAATATACAGTCTTTGTTAAAAGTAAAATTTCGTTGAAATAGGAAGTCAGTCTTAAATATACAGCTACGTTGAAGTTACAATTTTGGCTGGAATTTTTATCAGCCATTGTATACGGGGCAAGATAATCTCTCCTTAGAAACAAGCAAATTGACATGGCGGAAAATAGTTTTACAAATGGATCTTTCGTAATAACTCTATTTACGTATCGCGTTATCGTTCCCAGTAGATCCCACGGATCGAGATACCAAGTTGGTTGGAAAAGGAAGCGTATTACGATGCTTTCGATTGTTAACAAGTCCGTGAACAACAAGGTTAACATGAAGCCAGCTCTGTGGTCGTTTTTCTCTCGACTGCAGGACTGGCCTTCCGTTACCTATTTTCCAGCCAGTCTCGATCTATTCAATCTCGATGCAAAGGCGATCTCACGTGCAGTAATAGCTTGTCAGCCGCACCGAGGTCGTTTCTGATAAACGGCAGCTTCTCTCGGCAATCCTTTCTTAAGGTTCCATAGCACGAATGCTACCTCTCCGTTAGACCCTTTCGTCTCGCTCTTCACCCTCCTGGTTACCGCATAATACGTTTACCGCTACGTGAAATTGTTTGCTGAAACGTCGTCGTCCCCTTCTATTTTTACGTTATCGTAAACGTACGTATCGGGACACGTCATAACAAATTGAAAAATGGATATACACGTGTCCCTTTTATTTTCTCTGCGTTGTCTTTCGGCACATTGTTCCGCTGACACGATAAATTAAATTACATTCTATTTTACATGGGCAGTCGTATTTTCTCAAGGATAGAGTTTGTAACTTGCAACAGGTTAAAGAAGATTTCAATATTAATATTTGTTGTTCCAAAACATTGTTGGACTGACACGGTAAATTAAATTACATTTTATTTTACACGGGCAGTCGTATTTTCTTAAGGATAGGGTTGTAACTTGCAACAGGTTAAAGAAGATACAAATTTCGATATTTGTTTAAGGTTTGGCGCGGACGAGCACAATAAAAAATTACTTGTTTGTAGATTGAATAAATCATCCTTTAATCTGTCGGTATATCGTGAATATTGTTGCATGTCAGTAACAGGGATTTATAGATTTACTGCAACATAGATTTTACGTTAAGCTTAAGTTATAATACTTGTTTGTTTAGAAACTTATCGTATAAGGAGAGCCAAGAGCAAAGTACGATATATTATATAACAATGATACGTGGGTAATGAAATGGAGTGATTTTTGCAAGTAAAATTTAATTCACTTGATTCGAACGAGCGTATGATAATGTAATAAAAGGACGATGGAGCTTTCAATTGCATCGCAAAATCAAATATCAAGTATTCGAGTGATGATACGGTATTCACTGAGTAACCGTGATTCGTGAACGCAATGGTAAAATGGCACACTGACTATCGCAAATTATAAGCACAAAGTGGAATTTTAATATATCATAAAAACATAGAAAGAACATTTTTTTATTAAAATCAGAAAAAACCATACCTGAAGCGTGCAACTAAAGAATGTATCTGATGGAAGTCACTCCACGCTATCAAATAATTTCGTCAAGCTTTTTCAAAGACTTTTTAAAGCTTTTTTAAAAAAAAAAAAAATAAAAATGTAAAAAAAGAAACAATGGTAGAGAAGATGAAAAACTGGCAGTTCGCTAATAAATTCGGTAGGCCGAAACTCGAGTGAAAACCAAAAAGAAAAGACGGACTCTACTCGCGAAAGCAATATTCCCGATAGCGGGCAAGACAGACGTTTTCTCATTTCCGTGTAAAGACCCTCCGGCCGGAACTTCGTGACCGTTTCTCGTTTGTCTTTTCAAGGCCGCCACGAGGGCCCCGTCCCTAATACCAATTATACATTTTTACTTGGAAACGAAATTTCGTGTGACACGCAGCCAATTTGCCGCGGATCTCTTAGGGAAAGGACCAGATAGCGGAGTCGATTATTTATTCCATTGCGAAGGATTCAACGATGTTAAAAGGATAAGGGAAGAATGGCTTTTTCTTACGTC
>NT_176452.1:2029077-2066523 GCF_000188095.3 Bombus impatiens
CGGTCCTCGTTTTCGTGACTCTGAATCGTTTGTCTTGGCCAGAGGGTGGTTGCTCTGCTGCAATTTGATATTGATTACAATTACCATCGTGTACGATGAACGACAGCTGTTGGGAATTGTCCTCCGAAACGTTCGAACGATGTAAGAGCTGTTTTCGCAGAGTAATTGGATAACTCGGATAATTTGAGAAGTGCCACTTTGCAGGTGCGTCGTTCTTCTTTAATTATCCCCGTGGCTAATGTAAATTGGAAGGACGCGTGCGAGTTATCGGGGTCGGTTCAATCTTTTTCGCGTCGTTCGAAACAGATTGGCTTATGCTTTTGCGTAGATGAACGAAATTATCGTTTTCCTCCGATTGTCGGAGGATCCGGTGTTGTTAATAACGTACGGAATGGATATAGCGACCGCAAAAGGTATCGGCACGCAACCTTATTTTCCAACGAAGCGTTTCTCGGCTTATTTTTAGAGAATACAATTTTTGTACTCACAAGACAGTACTGCTAGATGATGCGAAATTTGATACGGGTACTTGGACCTAATTAATGTTACAATAAATACATTCGGACGTGCCAATACTTTTTGTAGCTTATTTTTAAAGATTACGAGTTGAATAGGAATATTACCGCGTTCAAGAAGATATACACATTGCCACTTGCAATTAGACCGCAGATTTTTACGCGAATTTCTATTTTCGCGAATACAATTAAGAGAATAGAATCCAGGCAGAGATTAAAGAGTATTATACTTATTTTATACGTTTTTGTATATCATTTTATGCGTTTTTGTGTCTTGAAATTTCTCATAATTGGATAAAAATCCGCGGACAGCTTATAATTATTCCAAGAATGCACCTTTTACACTTTGCTTCGCCTCTAGCATAAAATCTAAGGGTTCTTTGCTACTACAACACAAACGATTTTTTGCCGTCTTTCTTAATTAAAATGTTCTCTTTAGCGTTTTTTTCATTTTTCAAGATGCACGTTGAATTATTTAAAGTTTCGCGTGTCTCTTACACTTTAAACGAAGTTACAGTGTACAAGCTGTTCTAAAATGATAAACGCGTATTTTTAATTGAACGAGCAGAAACAAAGAGCGTAGAAAACGACGATAAAGCGTCAATTTTCTCGAATAAAACGGCAGCTAGGGTATTTCAATTAAGGAGGTCAGTTCATTGAGAAAATGAACATTGTTTCGATCGTATCATTAATTTGAAATTGTATCCGTTTTAAATTCCAATTGTTCCAGCTACATCGACGTTCCAAGTCGCTCAAATAATTATATATGGTAATGCAATATGTTAAAACGGTAAACATCAATGAATGGATTATTTTTATTTGCTCGAAAACGTTACACGCGAATGATGAACTTCCACCTTATTAAGGCAATTTTCGAAAACAAGTTTCTTCCTCGAGGCGAAAATAAACGCGAACAAACGCGTATCTCCCCGGCGTTTTTCGATATTACGTCAAACTGATTGGCATTTTAAGAATTTAACGAGACCGGCACGCGAATCGATTCAGGGGTATGTGAAATCTCGACTATTTATCGGCCTCGGTGACGTTAAATCATTCATACTCGTGACAGAAAAGTCTACAGTTATCACGTTTTACGGAAAAACAGGTGCGTCGATAGCTGCGTGCGCTGACATTTCAAGAATATATAAATAGCCGTTGATCGAAAGTTCCGCTTTGAAAAAAAGCTAAACCATCCCTGTACAGGCGTCCTTGCTCGATTCGAGCGATCTAAGCTCCTGATGGTTTCTCGCTCGAGTTGCTTACATTATACAGTAGCTCGTAGAGGTACTCGAACACTTGTAGTAAAATTTTATGAATACATTACGCGTGTGGCAGAAAACCTTTTAAAATTTTCTTGCCAATATAACGAGACGCGAGCGTCATTATTATATCGGTAAAAATTTGAAACCGCTCTGAAAATGTACGTACATAGAAGTTATAAGATATTTAATACGATTATACGCTTGGTAGAGTTTATCAAAATATTCCAACGATCGATTATTCGTTATATTAATAGGATAAAATATTATACACGGTGTACCGTCTATAATACTAATTATACGTTTAAGATGACTACTAGCACGGTGTAATAATTTTCTACTATGTTTGCTCGCAGTAAATATCTTGTAACTCTTTTTTAAGCGTTTTCAGATTCGCTTGAAATTTTATCAAAACAAACTTGACAAGCCCGTCAAGATGAAATTTCATGATAAAAATGATGAAATTTTAAAATGTTTCCTACAATACACCCGATAACATATGCCATATATAATACATTTTAATACGTCGATATGTAGTACGCTTTATGTAATACGTTCAATATATACGTCTTCACGTTGGTTTCAAATTTGATCAATCGATCGCGACAGTCGTGTTCCGTTAGTTAGTGAAATTTTGAAATGTTTTATACAAAACATACGATATATACATAATACGTTTTATTAGGTCGGTATAATAGTACGTTTTATGTTTGAAGCCCCTACCGATACGATCGTACAATACCTGGCAGCTGTTACAGTGTTAATGAAATTTCGAAGTATTTTGTATAACATACGCGCGATGTACCTATAAATGTTTTCCACGACAAGAAAGCACTTTGGTGAACCAGTGTAGCAGACATTATGCTGAATGGCGTCAGGCCATATTTCTTTGTGCTTTCCTTTTTTCGTAACGCTTTTTCTTCGTCGGTAAACCATGTCGGGCGTTAAAATTTTAAAAAACAAAGGGAAGATAAAAGGAGAAAAAGAGGAGGGAAAAGAATTAACGAACACCGCCGCCGTGGAAATGTTTTATAATTCAACAATGTTAATAAAAGATGCACGTCCCGGTCGTGATACACGACTATAAAAATGCATCGGCCACAATGTACTTTTATCAGGATAAAACTCGTATCGTATTTAATAACGTAAGAGCGCCTGCGGGTCGGTTAATGTTGATAACGCCGCAGACGTTTGCGAAATAGTTGGCCAGAAATTTGCGTCTCAAAATTTGCCACCGTATCGGCGTCGACTACGAATTTTAATAGCGTCCCTTGTGCCCTTGTCACATAAATATCGCGTTTCTAGTAGGATTTTGAAATTACGACGAACGAGAAGGAGGACGATACGGCGAAACATTCACGAAAATGGGATAATCAAACTTTTTCGCTTTTGTTGTTCCACTTTCTTATTTCGCTTCTTGCTGTAATATGAAGTAA
Source organism: Bombus impatiens (assembly GCF_000188095.3). Lineage (NCBI taxonomy): Eukaryota > Metazoa > Arthropoda > Insecta > Hymenoptera > Apidae > Bombus > Bombus impatiens. The sequence continues at coordinate 2,032,288 of NT_176452.1, forward strand.
TTATGATTAACATTCGATGTTTCAAGGTTTCATTTTCTCTTCCAAGGTGTTAATTGAAATAAAGTTCGAAATTTATAATTGAAATAAATGAACTTTCTAGCGGCATAATTACGAAGAAATAATCTAGTAATTTAGTAACTTTTCGATGAATTGAAAGTAACGAACGACCATAAATATCGTAAAATATGAAATGTGGATGTTGCGAAAGGTAGGTTTATTCAATTGATACTACCAGAATATATCGATATCAGGTGTCTGTGGTTCCATGACAAACCGACGCAGTGATGTCAAAGGGTGTAAACGTAATAGAGGGTTGTAAATCGATTAGAACGACAGATAGACGATGGTTACATAATCCGTTGCGAAGGGACACCAGCAAGATCGTGTCTCTCTGGTATTGTGCCTCTCTATCATTTTTCTAGTTTGCTGTTTCATTCCGAATTATCTTCTTAGACAATAATCGCTTGTTTCTAAGAAGAGTTTCTTTCTAGGAAAACGCGAGAATGAAGTATAGTATTTATTCAACTTAACTGATCAGTGCTTTAATAAAAGCAACAGCGTACAAATACATTTTGATGGCCACTGTATATTCAAACACAACGGCATGGAATAAAATTAAATCTCAAAATCCATCACTTTTTCAGCAACCAGGCAGATATTCTGATAATCGAAAAGTTCGTTCAATCATTGTAACTTAGCCGATAGTTATAGGTTCTAATAGGTGGAAACAACTCGATAAAAGCGCAGAATCGATACAACGAAATATACGAAGTACGTAGAAACGTAGCGTGCAAACCAGAAAACGTCACGGATCAGTAATCGAGGTACGTGACAAAAAGCAGCCAAGGAATGAGCTTACCGACGATTAATCCTCGTGGGCGTTTCATCGCGATTATTATCTGCAATTAATATCGCGAAAGTATTAAAAAAAAAGGAAAAAGAAAAAAAAGAAATCCGCTGGCTCACGGCGATTGCCACAGTGTAAAAGCGTGATCGATACGTCGTCGTATTTTATAAATTACCGTGCATCCCCCTTTAAGCGTTTAGATCGCCGCCAGGGCGAATATATTCAAGCGGCCACGCTAAACGAAATGGAATGCCGATACTCACGCGACCTCCTATCTTTTCGAGAGCTTATTTCTTTCGTAGTCACGACCGCGTGAAAGTTCATCGCGTTTTCCACTTCGCTCTCGATGAAATTTACATAAAATTACTGTGAGCACGCGACACACGACGTTTTGTTATCGTTTAATTTTGTTCGCTGGAATTCCGTTAATTTTTGGTATCTTCATCGCGAGCCACAGAACGAAAGTCGGTGTACGATTACTTACGTTGCCCTTCGTTCTCATACGTTTCGTTCGCGTTTCTTTCTCGTTCAAATTATTTCTCGAAGGACAAAGCCTCCTCTCGGTCTCATTTGCCGCTTCATTTTTTCGATGCACCATTAAGAGACTCGTTTTAAAGGTATGAATATGTGCACGTGTATTTCTCTCATCTCTGGAAAAGTTTTTCCTCATTTCGTTTTCTTCCAGCCAGTTCGGTTCGTGCGTCTTCCTTCGAGAGGCGGATCTCGAAAATGTTACGTTCTCTTTTCAATGTGTAATCTTCATTCCTCTCGACACTCTGCTTTTATTTATTCCTTGCCTTGGTTCTGTTATTTCTTAATGATTTCATTATACCGACTGTTGGTGGAGATCGTTATCTCAGAGTTTGCTCCGGTTTTAGATATTCTATGCTTCATTCGAATACGACGTGTGTTTGTCATGTTCAAAGCATACGAAATAAGAAGGTAGCAAGCAGCGCGATCACTAACGAGCTGTCGCAATTTCTTTTTAAATAATCAATAATTTCTTATGCATAAATTTATATGAATGACATAAATATAATAATAATAAATAAATGAAATAAATACATATAAATTCCTCAATCAGATGAAAAACGAGAAATACGCCAAAAACGAAGTTTCCTTTGAACGTACGGTCCTGTTAATTCAATCATCAAATGAAATTTAGATTTTCAACGCGCTATCGTAATTCGTTTAACGAGATAAACACACAGAGAGTACTTTTTCTGATTACTCGGACGGGAGTAAGAAGATCATTTCAGCCATTGTTGGAGCCATATTATGAGTCACGAGGAGTAGGAATCGTTCAAATGGACAAACTTACTTCTTTCCTTTTTTCGTTCCTTCCTTCCTTCCTTCCTTCCTTCCAGAAGCGTTTTAAGGTCTCGCGCGATGAATGCCGATGATCCTACGCAGCGTTCAAATATTTGGATCCCATGGCACGTACGATCGAAAAGGAGGCGCATTCTGCTCGAGAGAGCGAGTCAAGGAGGGAAGTCTAAAGCAGCAGAAAATTCCGGAATCGTCCCGGGAAGAAGTAAATCGAAGTGCGTAGACCAAAATGTACCTGACGACTCGAAACGGTAATCATACGTGACGTGAGCTTCGTATAAATCGATTAAATACGTTCGACTATTTTTATCAGGTGTAATAAATAATTTGCCACATTGGCTTGTCGAGGCAAAGCATCGTGTTTCGATTTCGAACTTGCTCTTTGCGTTTGCATTTTGCCACGACGTTTCGCGGACACTGCAATTTACTTCGTCGGGGCAAAATCTGAAAATGTTCAAGCTGCGAGTGCAAAATTCAAACACGATCGCTTATCGCGAAAATCCATTATCAAAATATATCAGCATCGTGGAAGCTTGAAACGATTTCAATTGTAAATTGCGAAGATAATAATTACTCTAGGAAATTGGAATTGGTCTCATTGCAAAGAGTATACTTTTGCCTGGAAGAAAGCCACGAAAAAGTCAGAACTGATTTCTCTGCACTTTGAACCTCTTTTTACCAGGGCACATATGAATTTGCCATTAGTTTCGTGTATATATATATATATATATATATATATATATATATATATATATATATATATATATATATATATATATATATATATATATATATATATATATATATATATATATATATATATATATATATATATATATATATATATATATATATATATATATATATATATATATATATATATATATATATATATATATATATATATATATATATATATATATATATATATATATATATATATATATATATATATATATATATATATATATATATATATATATATATATATATATATATATATATATATATATATATATATATATATATATATATATATATATATATATATATATATATATATATATATATATATATATATATATATATATATATATATATATATATATATATATATATATATATATATATATATATATATATATATATATATATATATATATATATATATATATATATATATATATATATATATATATATATATATATATATATATATATATATATATATATATATATATATATATATATATGTAGTTACTATGTCGAACATTAAAGTCGAATTCTCAGAATCACTGGGTCAAACTGTACATTTCAGCCGACGATAAGTTGCTGAAATTGCTCGAATAAACATCGAATTCGAATATCAGATTTATTACCGGACGAAATATACGTTTTAATCCACGGATCCAGAGAATTCGACTTTAATATTCGACGTAATAACCACGTCCACGAAACTAAAGGCAAATTCATAGGAACATGTGATTAATATCTTGAGTTTCAAAGCATTGAAACCCTACACCACCGTATGAACTGGAGTAAGTCGAACTATCTCGTATTATACAAGATTTTAGTTAATTAAAGTCGAATTTAACCTCGAACTGCATGCAATAGAACGCGTAATTTGATCATTTTTATATATTAAGACGATACCTATAAGGAAATCGAAGGGAAGCTTCATGAGATTAAAATTCTATTAAAAGTATTATTTTTGACATCAATAAAAGCGTAAGATTTAACTCGACATTAATATGGTAAAACAAAAATAAGAAAAGGAAAAAGAGGAAGATATTTATATTAAATACAAAATACAAAATTTATCAAATTAGTCGGGATATCTATAGGTACGCGAGCTTTTTCCCATCGATGAACGAATAAATTAACTTCCAAACGGGATGACGTCGGTCTCATGATATTTAAAAAAAAATATTACGCTCAAAAGGAACGGAAATATTCGCCAGGTTAATCTCGCGTTTGCGATATTTTCCAGAATCGGGAACGTTCTCGGGATATTCTGAAATTTTCATCGACCATCCCGGGGCGGGAACGGAGAGAACGACACGAAATGAATCATAATACTCGGCAGAGTGTTAAAACTCATCAACCTTACTATCCATTATCCCCTTCATTAACAGGACTTTCTTTTATTTTCGCGGTGCGAGCCTACAGCGTCGCTAATCTTCGCGCAACAAATAGGTACGCCGCCGCTAGAATATTCGCTGGCTGAATTAAATGAAATTAAACGAAGCTACTTTAACCGCTGTTCCGCGAACCATAGAATCGAACATTTCTCGCACCGTCGTTGTATCTTCGCCTGCGATCGCGAAAGCAAAGAGGACGTTACGTTTTTAGGGATTTTTTGAAATGTCGATATATCGACGATTTCGACGAGAATAAACGGCGATGTTAAAAATGAACGAAACGACTTTCCTGTTACGTGGAAAGTTGGAGTTGCGTGAAGTATTTCAAGGGTTTTTTCCCTAATATAGTGGCAGGTATCACGATAAACCGAGGGGTGGGATATGAAGTTGCGTCCGCGGAAATTAACACGCAAGTCAAACATGAAAGTGTATGCACGCTGTTTACATTCAATTATAAAGTATCAAAGTAGCACAGCGGAGCAAGTTATTCAAGAAAAGCAACTTTATAAGAGCAACTGCTCTACATGCTACTGAATTTATCAGTCGAAGCACACACGTCGTTACGTCGGTTAAATTATCTCGTTAAAAATTAACATTATATTTTACCATTATACGAAGAACGATCATTTGCCTGTCCTAAAAATGAAACGGCGGTTTATATCATAGCTGAGTTAATTGCATTAAATAGAACAATAACGTTAAAGGTAAAACTCATCGGGTATAGTAATTTACATAAAGAACCTTAATCACGCGATACGCGGAAAGGAAACGTTTTACAAAATCGTTGAAATTATAGAAAATAATGGTACGCTCCTCGGCAAATGGACGTGGCAAACTAATTTCTTTAATTAACTGAAACTAGTTTTTAAAAGCAGCATAAATTCTCGCTATTATATTTTATATTCAGCGTTGAATCTCCGTATTTATGTAAATTTAATTCTGTCACGAATTGTCCACGTTAAAGCTTATTTTCGTTATTACCTTCGTGCAGGAAGGATTACCGCGCGAAAAACGATAGTAAAGTAACAGAGGCAGAGTTTTCGTGGCAAATCAGGAAGATTTTACATAGAAAAATCAAAAGTATCGCGAACAGAAAGGTATCGCGAAGGGAATAGGCGAAATAGATCGAAGTTTTATAGCGAAAGCTGTCGAATTTGTTCGACGAAAGTGATAAAGAGACGAAAATGGAACTCATTGACGGCTTTATTGCGACCGACTGTACATTATTCGAACAATCAAATGTAATCAGGACCCGGCGACCTCGGTGGGCGAGAAACTTTCCCCAACTTCGGACCAAGTTATAATCGAAGTCAACTTAATAGAGTTTGGGGAAGGAAACTGATAATTAGGACATCGGTTCTCGATACTCTGCCACCCCTTAATCGAATGGCACTCAGTTAAGTAAATATTCGAACGATGCGTCAATTTTGCGGGTCATATTGCTCTTCTGCCTCAATTTCGACCGTTATTTTTCAAACCGCTCGAATAACAAAAAAAAAAAAAAAAAGAGAGAAGAACAATGTAACAAATTAAATTTTCTTTACGAAGTAAACACACGGAGGTTGGCCAATTTTTATACTAATTTCTATTGCGTTAATTCAATTCAAGATACGATACAATGACGACGATTCTGTACAAGCGGAAGCAGCGAACGAAAGTGGCAATGAAAAGGTGACTTCTAATGCCAAAGCATTCGTTAACATTCGAAAAGCAGCTTCGATGTTTCGAAGTACAAAACGAACGTAAAGCTATGCAGTTACTTGTGTCGATAAACTTATGTCACTTGGCAGCTAGAAACATACAAAGTCCGTAGATATTCGAAGAATCTGTCGACTAATTTTAATCCGTTAATACTCGAACGATTAGGATTTCATATCGTAAGACCGATCAGTTCCATTATCCTTGTCTTCCTATTAGTTCGAGAATAAGCGACGCTCTGGTGTATTCAAATTTGTCAGCTCGTAGGCAGAATGTGTTTTCTGTAAAATGGGAGGAAAAGTTTAGCAACGGAAATGAGTGGTTTAAAAAGTGGTTGTGTCTGTAATTTAGCGCGTAAACCGGTCGCTGCGGTAGACGCGGAAGGTGTTAATGGGAAGCGATCCGACGGCTGCGTCATAGCCGAGGATATATATGCGGGAGTATATTGAAATTGTCACGTGACAGAGTATACACAACAGGCGGCAGAATACGCCACAGGGAGACACGTGAAACGCGGCAGAGCGTGAGTGTGCGCCAGGAATGGCACAATGGCAACGGCACTCGACTGACAATGAGCACGAGTGGAGATGTGCTCTCCCATTGGACCGTCTTGACGTACTACACACCACCGACACTACGAACATTGGGTTAATGCGCCATTGTCCTCCGTGCGTACCTGCCGAGGATTACACGCGCTCGCGAGCGAACGAGCGAGCCTTACCGCTCCCGTAAGGTGATTACATAATGCATATACATGCGGATACCTGCGTTCCACCGGATTCTGCCCTACCCTTTCAGCCGACACACGTGACCCTGGCCTCCAATCGCTGTCGCTTTTGTCTGCCGTTCGTGGATTTAGTCAACGAAACTGCCGAGAATTCTCTATTGTTGAATTAACCGACGCATTTACAGGAGAAACGGTTCTTGTGGAATTTGTTGATTTGGTTTTTTTTTTAAAGCGAGAGTTTCAATATCCTAGCCAGGATGGAAATTAACGATGAAGCGATGCGCGGGCGAGTGAAACGAATTAAGCGATCGTTTTATATACGATACGAAGATACGAATGGATTGATGAAACGAATTAATCGAGCAACTCGTAACAGAAGCGATTCTCGTCAAATTGTTCAATTTTAATATCGAGCTTTCTAATATTCTAGTGGTATTAAATTAACGATAGAGTGAGTTATCTCTTGATTCAGTATCGAAGAGAAATTTAACGGATCTACAAATAGAATTCTTGCGATGCTTTTACAAATTTATCATTTATTGTATGTATCATAGTTGTATGATATCATCGTAAATTCGTTCAAGGTAATCGTGCGATTTATTTATTCGTGTACTATGCAAATGTTTTTTTTATTAGAAGCTGAAATGTAGTGGACAGATGTTAAAGATGCCACTGATCAAAGAACGTGAATAAGAATCTTTCTTACTACTGTACCTTCGATTAGTGCAGGGAGCGAAGACGTGAAAGATATTTAAACATAGTAGCGTGACACAATCACGACCGAATCAATACTCGATCTCCTCGTAGTCGAGTAACATTCTTCCTATTCTGTTCAACTTTAACGTTTCTTGTTTAACTTCATAATTACGATATCAATAAACAAAATAAATTAAATTCCTATTAATCCTGTATGCCTAACAAAGAATAGCTCTTCTTACTCTGTTTAACATTTGGCTTCGTAATTACACTAACGACAAACTTGATTAGATTCCTATTAATCCTGTATGCCTCGACGCCTATCAGAGAACACGTATTAGGACAAAATAACTAGAATTTATGTGGCTCTTTTTACTCTGTTCAACACCTAACTTCACAGTTACGGTAAAACCAAATTACATTAGACTCCTATCAATCCCGTATACCTGAACGTGTATTAGAGAATACGTATTAGGACAAAATAGCTAGAATTTATCTGGCTCTTCTTACTCTGTTCAACACCTAATTTCACAGTTACGGTAAAACCAAACTAGATTAGACTGCTATTAATCCCGTATGCCTGAACGTGTATTAGAGAACACGATCGTGATACGGATAGGAAAACCGTTCCGTATTATTTTCAATTAACGGCGTATCCAGCGGCACATTCGTCTCCGTTATCGATCAGCTGTTTCCTCTTCACTGTGCTTTTCTCCGGGACGTCCGGCTGTACGGCCGTCGACGTGCCACGTTTCCGCATTGCGGTCGGGAATAAAGTCGAGCGTCGTCGCGGTTTAAGGAGAAGCTTTCGTGGCTACCTGTCAGAAGGGCAGCTTAATGAAAGAGCAGAGGGGCGTCTCTCCTTAATGGCCTCGACTTATCCTCGAGACAATCTTCTTCGCCATCCGACTGCCCCGACCTTACAGTAGGAGAAGGCACGCGATTCTTTCGCGCTCGACGCGCCCACGTAATGCCATTACACGCCGCGCGATCCTCGATGATCTACAGTCTCATTTCTGGTCCGTTTGCATCGACGGAAAATTGCTGCTCGCGGAATGATCGAGTCGAGCTTTTAGTCTCCACTTGCGAAATCTAAACTATTTTTCTCTCTTATCCCGAACCACTGACCTCGTTTCTTCGATTAACTTAATCCCCAAAGTGATATTAGGTGATATTACCTTCTGGAAGGTAAGGAGACGTCGGATAACGCTGTCGTATTAAGACTCACATGGGTTGGCTCCTTTTACGATTGTTATTACGGTTCGTGAGGGCTTTGCACGTGGCGTACACACGATTACTTATTTTTTGCCGATATCGTGTAAAGAAACTCCTTACATATAATACGTTGCATGAATTGAAAGTTGATGGACAAAATATGGAAACATTTAAGACCACAAATTAAGAGCGAAAAAACATAAGTATATGTGTAGGTGATTCGACGTTATGCAAATCCCAGTTTTGTTAAGTGTATGCTTACTTTTTCGCTCTCATCGTATAGAAGACGGTTGGTATTTACGTATTATGGATCGGTAGTTCTACCATTAATTACTCTTGTATTTAGTTTATTAATTTATTAACATGACGAATTAAATAACGGGCGTATTACGCGGAAACGCAAAGACGTTGAACCGCCCGTCAATTTTTTCTCCAGGCAGGAAGTTGTTTTTACTCCGTCAGACAGTTCGAGTTCCGAGTTTACCCAGCGTAAGCCGAGAACAAGACTCCCTCTCTTGATTCAGGCTTGAGTAAAGACGCGTGGAACTACGGGGCCAGGTGGTTAACTAACTGCGAGCCGGAGCCATTAGCATTTATAGTGCAAAGTTGTTCGGGCGTTAAATCCACTTTACGTTTTATACGTTTTTCTCTTGGCACGCGCGATCCCAATCTGTAATTACCCTCATGGAACACTTTCGAATGACTACCGACATGGACGCGTTATAATTTGAACGTTAAATCACGTTGATTAATTTCGCGGCTAATTTCGCTACGGTCGCTGTGACCGCCAATTAACAGGATTTAAGTATTTACAGCGGCTACAAAAGGTATCGGCACGTATCGGTATTTCCCAATGGAACGTTTTTCTACCTGGCTTTGCATTTTGTTTCGATGGTATCGAGTGTTTGTACTCGTATTTTCCGGCCATACATTATAATTATTATTAAGCGATACGAAATTCGATATACTTGGATTTAAGTGATTAATAAAATATGTAAATGCTATATAGTAAATGCAACAACAGTGTAAATTCTTTTTGCAGGTTTGCGGTATTGTTGTTAATTCATCGATGGAAGAAGTTAAATCGAGATGGAGTGTGGTTTACAAAGCTTGTATCAATTAGTCGCTACGTTTATGTATTAACGCGTTTATAAATTCGATTTTCGTAATCGAATATGATTGATCTTGTTACTAAGCATTGTAGCAAGTTCTATATTATTTGAATTATTTAAATCTACTGGTGCCTTAATACACCGTAATCATAGTAACTTTGTACGAATGAATAGTTTCTCTTGCTTCCGGAATACGCTTAATCTGTTTAAGTAGAAAAGGTGCGACCTGTTCGGACGAGGGATAACTGTGATCCTAATAACTATACTACTTACGCGTAACTACAGAAAAAAGATTTTTCAAATACATTCTCAGGTATTAGAAAACTGTACGAGTTGACGATATCGTTAATAAATAATTTTTGAAATGTCATTTCCTCGCTTCAAATAATCTCTCCTTAGTAATATATCGATTTTACACATCACGAAAAATTATCACAAGTATCAATATTTTGTCGAATTGCGTACGATCCATTTTGTTCCGTTGAGATAAACACCGCGACATTTCACACACTTGGTTTCACGTTTGTACGAAGGTGCGCCGTTGAAACCAATATTTCATTACTTTCAACAGTGTCTCTGCGTGCTTCAACTCGACGTAGTTGTTAAACCATTTCGTCGCGCGTCTCTTGTAACGAACTATAGCAGAATTCACACTTGTAACTTTTGATATCGAACGTGCAATCGAACGAACATTTCTACAATGTCTGCGCGCCCCTACCGCCAAATTACGCGGAACCGCGAGCAACTAGAGAGCTGAAAAATGCTACTGGAGTTTGCTGATTCAAGTTTGTTTATTATCCAGAGCGTAATTCGACGAGGACGATCAAATAAGGGTGAAACATGGGCGGACATAATTACGGTGAAAAATTGGCGGGTCGGATACGCGTCCGGAACGCGTCGTGTGTTGCCCGCGAGGGATTTTCACGAGTTCGTCAGCTGTCACATGGTCACGCCTGCTCCTCTTTATAATTCCATTAAAAGGAAACTTGGAAATTTCCCAGCGGACTCGTCACTCTCGGTAACTTTCTGTTTCGCGGCCTTTCGTACAGGGGGAAAACGCCGCGTCCAAAGGGAGAAGCATGACCTCGAAAGCTACGCTCCGCGTTCTGATGCACCCTACGCCGAAATAGAAGCCCGGACACAAAAGTGCTCGAACAAAAGATCCGCTTACAAATACCCGAAATAATCTTATCCGCCTCTTTTGTTCCCTTGTTTCGTCCGGTTCGTTTTATTCATTAGCTTCGATGCTTTTTATCGTCTCGCTATTATACATTAAGAGAATAATTAATTTTCTTACTCGAAACACGTTCAACGCGAGAAGGTATCCGTGACGAACGTTGAAAACGATTTTGTTATACCTGGTTTTACTTAGAAGATGTTTGAAACTTACGTTGAACTGTTGAAAAGTGTTTCGAGAAAGTAACGTCGACAAAAATGGTTCGATTTTCCTGATTCTCGATACGAAAACTCATTTGTAGTGTTTCATTGAAATTATTTTTATTTCCAGAGGCTAAGTTCCAGACGCATCTTTATAAACTAATATACATAGATCTAGTTTCATTTCGCATTAAATGTTGTAAATATCTTTTCAGTTAAATTATATCATTTTTTAGTATATATCGTTGAATGAAGTTCGAAGAGTTTTCCAGCCTTTTCGTGTCTTATGCAGATTCAAAATGTTTAGTTAAAGCTCGAAGCGCTTAAAAATTTCGTAATACATCGATATGTCGGTTCAGTATTCAAAGCACGTACGATACTAGGTAAGATAAAGATTTATAGAAAGGAAACGTAACAGTCGGTCTGATGTAAGTAGCTTTTAATAGCACGTTCGCGTATTTATATGTAAATAATTGTTGGCTCGTCCATACCGACTTTCATCTCTAATGAAGTTACATTTTTATTAGTCGCGAACTCCTTAATTATTTTGCGTTCGGTCGTTATAGTTAACGTTGCCATCTTGGCGACATTAAAACTCTATGCAAATCGACTTCGCTGTTAAATATATTTATAAACAGGAATTATTACTCGAATATTCGTACGCAATTTCTACGTTTAATAATGTATGGGAATAATATACGAACGTTAATTACACGGCAGTGTATGCTGTACAATTGTAACAAATCGGCAAGAAGTCTAACTGAACTTTGCAATTTCATGTAAATTTAATCGTTCGGCGCTTCAAGCTTTTAATTAAAACGCCACTTTTTACGTGATATTTAAACTAAATTATATACAATAGAAACGTATTAATCAAAAAGAAAGAATAAATAGAGAGAGGGAGAGAGAGAGAGAGAGGGAGAGAGAGATAGGAAGCCAGCACAAACAAATCAGAATTAACACGAATGTAACCGTTTCATTACTAAAACCATGTACTTACTCGGAACCATGCAATTCCGCATCATCAACACGAAACGCCCAGAGGCAACACTTCCTCCTACAAGCAAAGCATACTCAACCCCCTAGTGTTTCGCTGCCCTTTGCGGCATGTAATGTTCAACGATAAATCGAAAAACAAAAGACGCGACAAACGACACTCGTTTCAACGCGGCGACGCTTAAAGTTACCGTACACACATACACACGATAATTCCTGTGCGCAAATATTTCTACCTGTTATTACAGTTCGCCACGCGAGACGTTACTTTGAAAAACGAATGTATCACACGTACCGCTCGTGCGCCCTTCGACGTGCGTTACGTAAAATAGCGCATTTCGTTTGTATTAAGAAAGAAAGAAGCTTGTCTTGAAAAAGAATAAGCTTTCCTTTGACGCGGATTCGATGTACGTTTCTTTCATCCGCTGGTAGATGCTCGCCTTTAAACCATCGAAAAGCTTCTCAGTCGGCTTTTCTTATCGTTAATAAATAGTAGCAGTAATAATAGAAACGTTCGATTTTAGCGAAACATCCTGTGGTTTCTGTCGAGGTTGAGGTTGACTGAATGAAGAACGAGTGGATGAATTTGTAATAGAAAGATATATTGAAATAATTAAAGGTATAAGTATAAGTTTATGCTGATTCAGATCCTTACTCTCTTAGTGTTACTATACGATGGAACGATAGGGAGCACGTTCATATATTTACAGCAAAAGGACCAAAAAAGTTAAGCTTATAGCTTTGGCTAGAGGCTACAGGGAACACAAATAGAAATCTGTTTATTATTTTCTTTGTTCCTAGACCTTGCAACCCAAAACATAACGTATATTCAAGAGTACAATAATATGCACCTTTCCTTATTTAGGATATTTCTGCGTAATAGCAGTCACCGGGTCACGGATATACGTAAATAAAGATGTACAGTCTTTTTTGAAGTAGTTACTTCGACAGTTTTAAATACCTGGTTTTACTCATGCTCGTGGGATTTTCAGTCAAGTATAGTGAGATATGCTAAACCGAATTAATTAAGTGGCACTAAGGATATTATCTGTTGCAGCATCAATTCAGTTAAATGTACCATGTATTCAGCGATGATTAACAACACCTTTTCCCTGTTTACCACATGTTCGTTCGTTGTAACATTTTGACTTTATTCCTAGCGACTGTTCGTTATAACTTCCGTTTATTGTACCATTATTCGTTGCAACATACCTTACCGTATTTCTTTTTTCTTTTTCAGGGGAATCTATTATTTTCTGATTGCATAAGGTGCACTTAAGGTTCCTCGTATACGGTGTCTCTTACCTTCTGAATTTTTCTACCATGAGAAATATATTCAGCGTTCGATTCTTTTTTCTTTTACCATCCAGCCATCTCAGCGTTCCACCGTCGCCATACACCGCTAATATTACAGTCTCGATTATCACAGTAAATGAGTCATAAAGGATAAAAACAGAACGTCGACAAAGTACAAAAACGTATTGTAGTATCTTGTACTACTATGATTAGTTTGTCTATAATAAATGGATTAAACGGGAAACGATGGTTACTTAACATGAACTAATCACTACAACGTATTATAATTAAGACAACTAGATAATTAATTAGCAACTCTCGTCACCACGGATTCAACTCTCTCTCAACAACGCTAGCAACGCTATCTCGACAACGCAATTCCCACTCTCTGGCTTCTCAACTCATACTGCTGTTAATTCGTTTATCGTCCCTTAGCAACCCCTTGTCTTTTGTCTTAGCCTCGTATCTTTTGTCTTAGCCCCACCACGAACGTGCTCAGCAACCGCTTGTTTGTAATTCACACGATACCCCCCAGGCCCCTCGTCCACGATACTACAGTATAGGCAGAAACTAGTGGAAATACAAAATCAAATATACATATATAACAAAAGTGCAACAGAACTGCTATCTCCATAGAATTATAGTAAGCATGTACGCGGTCAGTAGGGAATTGCCACTTGCGCACTTTTACTTTGGATTTCTCAGTGTTTGCGCCAAGCTTCGGCGTGCTTTTCGTTTTCAACCACCTACAATGGAACGAGCGGGGGAATGAAAAACATCAACAAGGAAAGGAGAACGAGAAAAGGGTGGATGATCAAACGACAGCGTCGTCACCTCGGTTAGAGCAAAAGCCCGACCTGTTCGACGTCCCAACCTCGAATGGACACCGGTGAGTCGGCAGAGGGTCGAAGAAGATCTGCAGAAAGTAATATTAATAGCTCGATATAAAGGGGATAATCCACGCGGCTCTTCTCCGGCTCGCGCTATTTGTAACGATCAATACGGCAGGGCTGTCCGATCGCTCGTTTTTCAAGCAATGGCACCGGGCATTTTTCGCTCGCCTAATAATCCGGGGGCGGCCCGTGAAAAACTGGCCGGATACCCTCCTTGATTCATTTAAAAGGATATTCATATTGCGCGGATCGAACGACCCACCATTTTTCATCCAACCAGCCTCATCTTTTTTTTTCTCGTTGGCATCACTGGAAGGGTATAGTTCAGGAAATGCGTCAACACGTGCGTGTACAGCCCCTTTTTCAATTTTCTTTCCTCTTCTTTGCATCGCCATATACTCTTTGACGCGACCAAGAGGGTAAGAGAGGATAAATTTGTTTCTACGAAGAATAATTCTAGTATGGGGTAGAATCCTTGGAGAGTCTCTGGGGTAAAATATATAGTAGCTCGTTATGGTGTTCGAACCGCAGAAAGATTTTATTATGCGTGTTGTACGAAACTGTTTAAAATTTTATTACATCGCGATAATATGCATAGTACACTGTATTTACATCGTAATCGCGCGAAACGTACGGATTATGCAGGTTGTCCGAGTTTAATCGATCCAGGAAAATATCTCCTGCGCTGTACGTTGTTCGAAAAGTGTTTCGGATAGAACTTACTTTGTTTCGAGGTGGGACATCTTGCGATGCTCGCAAATCTTATCTCTAAGGTGGCCGTTCCTTTGAAATTTCATGGTTTTTTTTTTAAATGGAACTACACGTCTTTTTATAAATCATCCGATGCATTTTTTAATTCGCAAAAAGGCGATAAGGTACTTGGATCGAGAAATTATCAGTACAGAAGATATTTTAACTTTAATCTTTATGCGTTTATGTTTACGTTCTCCTTGTCTTTTATATACTTAGCTTGATGAAATTAACATTGAAGTACCTTTTAAACTAAGCATTTTCAGATACAACTATAATACCTTTTCGTGGAGAATTAACAACTGCATCGAGTGGTGTACAAAAAAATATAACAAAGAGTTCCACTCAGAAGAAGACAAAGGTCACCTTAGGATCTCGAAATCGCCTACACCTGATCTAAACTGAAACAAATCTGACGGTCACCATAAGACGTTCCCCTTGAAACAGGACAAGTTTTATTTGAAACCCTTGTTCGAATAATCTATAGTTTAGGAGATACTTGCATGGATCGATTAAAATAACGCACCCTGTATATAATCATATGTTATATCACAGCAATATTCTCTATAAATAAATATATAATATTGTAAAAAGAAAAATCTGAATTTTGAAGTAATTCGAGGAAAAGGGACAAATGCTTTTAGATAAATAACTTGCTAAATAAAAATGCAAAGTATCGCCCAGTAAAATAACTCGTCAGATATAGAATTCTTAGTCGTCATCCTATTGCGGTTATTGTAATATTATTGTTTTACATCTCAAAGTGGAGTGGCGCAATTACGATGAACGAGGCAAGTTTGAAGATCGGCGAAGAATCATCGGTTAAATAAACGAATAACCAATCAGGCTTTAATCTTTTCTTTTTCGCGATGACGCCGATTCACGTCGATTTCAGACAGCCACGAAACGCGGAGATGTCAAACCAGAGAAAAGATAGCATCTAAAGTGCGCGATATATGAACTTTGCGTGCTGGTACAATATGCCTTTCTACTTTTATATCGAAGGATGTTGCATCTCGTTTATCTGATCGACGGAAGGTTAAGTATAATTACACGCAACTAATTGCTTATCTCTCACGATCGATCGTCGAACTCTTCTCAATGCTGGAATTTATTTCTAGTTATTATAAATAGAGATTATGCAACGTATCTTAATACGCGAAAACTCGAAAGTTTATTCTTTCGATCCAAGGTGATAAGATCGTCTATGTTTGTTCCTTTTGTAGGATAATAAAAGAATATTCTAATAGAGTCTCTAATTTCTGTTCGGTACCGTTTCGACGTTTTTTAAATAAATACTTAAATTCCTCGTATTACGAAATCTTTATAAATATCTCTGCCATTACATCGTGGAAGAACTGCGTTTAATTAAGTATGTCTCTTGGGAGCCAGACTGACCTAGTCCACTTTTCACGCAGTTATCAGTTTCACGCTATCCAGGCACATAATTAACATCGAACAGTTGAAAAAAGAAATCTTATTTTCATAAATTTGCTTATCGCAAGGCACGAATAACCACAAATTCCAAGATAAATTAAAAAACGAAATAATATTTGTAATCGTCGTTTTTCTACGCGTTTAAACCGGAGTTGATGAACATGGCCTCCGAGCGATTCAAATCGTGAAGTTATAAAACTATTTAATTTTCATTCGACCATAAGTCAGAACACACATCATTTTCAATAACATATCGTTATATCGGCAACCTGTGTGTACTAAAACGACCCACGGATACCGTAGAACGGTGTTTTTAATTATCGTTAAATCAATACCGACGAAAACGTGCTACGGACATTTATTCGAAGTTGTCATAGAATTCTCGTGCGAATCATCTTTTCCGGTGCTTTATGTCAACATCGAACGATTCATAGAGAAAAATGTGACGTTACGTTTGCTCGGTATCGGGCCACCTGTCGTATCATCGTTCGTTGCTTGATAATATTTTTTTAATAGTACTGCAACGAGAAAAGAAAGTTGCGAGATCGCGATAACACAACCGGGCGAAAGCAATATAACAGTCGGCAGCGATCGTAAAACGAAGTGGCGCGTAAACGACGCCAAGCGGCGGCATATTGCCACGTGGATAATTCGTTTTGCAACGTCTTAAAGGCTACGCCCGCGCCTCCACGCGTTCTTTTTATGCCACCGCTGCCGTTGGCAGAAAATTCTCTCCGGTTAGACGATTAAATCAAAAGAATCCGTGAGACTCTTAAATTGCCGTTTCTAGAAGACCATTACTTTTTTTTTCTTCTCGGCGAGCTTGTTGCTTCTACCTTTCCCCCTTTCTTTTCCCTCTGAATATCTGTCACGAGATGGAAAATCACATTTTCATGTAAATCGTCTGACTTGTTTTCATCGTGTCTTCGAATAGAAAATTAAATTATAAATGCAGGCCAGCGAAATTTGCACGACAGAATTTCGTTCCGCGTATCTTGCTTAAGCAAGAATTTCTTCGTAGCTATGAGTCGCTTAAATCGTATTGTCGGCGTGCCACTTTTATCACCACTCTTCGCAATTATTCGTAAAAATGAAGCTTGAAAATAAGAAATTAACTATTGCTGACTGAGAGTGCCACGTTCAATCAATGATACTATATTGTTATATCGAACAAGACCAGGCAATTTCGTATTATCAATTCTTTCAATATACAGGGTGGTTGGTAACTGATGGTACAAGCGGAAAGGGGATGATTCTACGCGAAAAAAGAAGTCGAAAATATAGAATAAACATTTTTCGTTCGAGGCTTTGTTTTCGAGAAAATCGACTTTGAATTTTCGCTCGGTACGCGTACTTTATCGCGTCTCGTTATAACGGATCTCACTGTAGATCGTTGTCTCCATGAAAAAATAAAAAAAAAATTTTTATTCTATATTTTCGACTTCTTTTTTCGCGTAGAATCATCCCCTTTCCGCTTGTACCATCAGTTACCAACCACCCTGTATATTGAAAGAATTGATAATACGAAAGATAATATAATATAATATTGAGGAAGATCTCTCGTAAAATACATGTTCTTAAATATAAAGAAATGACGCAGGATATTTGAGCGTTGACTCACGCTGACCACGTTTGAGCGCACAACGTCAATATTAGTTGGTGAAATAATTTTTCCGTAAAAATTGTGTCGGATAGAAATGTTACATCGGCCTGGTATAATAATTCGAAATTTCAATAAATAGGGCGTAAAATGTCGATGAATAAACCGCGGGTCGTATTCGCCGGTATAACGATCGCAGGTGAAGTATTCCACCTACACGAAAATGCAATTAAACCGTCGTATTTCAAAATTAAACGCGTCTAGTCCCTCTAGATTAATGCGAGTCGCAGCGAGATGAAGTTCATTCTCGCGAGCGCTCAAATACGCCACGAATATTATGCGAATTCCACGACGCGCGTATTTTACATCGGCGAATCGATGTGCATTAACGATCAAATTACTAGGAGCATTTTTTAAATTTCCTACGTTTCGCGAAATCAAGCTTTTCAGTGGCATATCCGCGCACGGTATCTGATATTTCGTATTTAGAATGTATTTCCGCGGTGAAATCGTATCCAACGATGATTCGCAGATAAAACAGCTTTTTATTATCGAAGCGATTCGAATTCTCGCTGTATTTTATACATTTTACGCGCTGTCGAAAGTTTTACTCTTGATGCTGATTTTATTGTATGTGAAATAACCGATTGTTATCGATATCGCGTGCGCGCTTCTTTCGCGTCAAAAAAAAAAAAAAAAAAAAAAAAAAAAAAAAAAAAAAAAAAAAAAAAAAAAAAAAAAAAAAAAAAAAAAAAAAAAAAAAAAAAAAAAAAAAAAAAAAAAAAAAAAAAAAAAAAAAAAAAAAAAAAAAAAAAAAAAAAAAAAAAAAAAAAAAAAAAAAAAAAAAAAAAAAAAAAAAAAAAAAAAAAAAAAAAAAAAAAAAAAAAAAAAAAAAAAAAAAAAAAAAAAAAAAAAAAAAAAAAAAAAAAAAAAAAAAAAAAAAAAAAAAAAAAAAAAAAAAAAAAAAAAAAAAAAAAAAAAAAAAAAAAAAAAAAAAAAAAAAAAAAAAAAAAAAAAAAAAAAAAAAAAAAAAAAAAAAAAAAAAAAAAAAAAAAAAAAAAAAAAAAAAAAAAAAAAAAAAAAAAAAAAAAAAAAAAAAAAAAAAAAATAAGACGATTGATCCGAGGTGTAACATGAAAGGTTTTTCCATTTTTAGTATTAAACGAACGAAGGAAGCGGAATGAAATTTTTCGCATCGGGATTTTTGGAAAAAGGTACTAAGAGTAAAATATTAATAATTTCTCGCGATAAAGTTAATATTGAAAACAATACTTGAACGTAGCGGCAGCTTTACGTATGGCGACCGACTCGTCGAATTAAAAATATGTGAAACCATATAAAAAAAAAAAATTTTAAGTAAGTGGAGCTCCGGAAATAGTCTTGAAATCGAGTCGATATTAATAGCCCGAATAAAATGAAAGAACTTTTCATAATCAGGATGTAACTAGTAGAAAATTCTGCTCATAGGTTCTGCAATGAATGTAAAATATTACGAAAAAGTTAATGAATCGTTTCTTTTCGAGCGTTGGATGAAAGATCGTTTTTCTTCTGCTATGACAACGGATACCCAATGGTACGTTAATTACGCAAAAATTTTTGACGCAAGAAGACACTGCCATACTTCATTATCTATTCGCTTAATCTTCCCCCGATTCATTTTCTACGTTGGAAATTTTCTGCGGATTTTCTTGAGAAATTTGTTGAAGAACGGAAACGTGACTAAAAGACGTAGATTTCAAAGCGATAAACTTCGTAGTGATAAACAGGCAAAATTTATTAAACGCATCTTCTAATGTTTTACAACCTCGTTCCTGAAACCCGTAGATCGTATCGTGTGAATATGATAAAACATCGTAAAGGCTGTCCGAGAACGAGTGAGAAAGCCTTCGAGAACTTATCTAGGAAGCTATTTTAAGTGAAAAATATTACACGAACGTATATTCTATTCTCACTATCTATGTAGTTATAATAGCGTAAAGTTCTACTGTTCCCGTATAGCGAGCTTGCAAGTTTATTTCGATGCGATGTTTGTATTTAAGCTCGGGGGACACATATTCGCCATTTATCATAAAACTGAATCGGATATAAATATTTCTGGCCCTTTTATATTCTTTTCATATTCATATTGTATTAAATTTGTAAATTTACTACGATGGCAGCTTGAAATTCGAAACTGTTATATTATAATAGGAAGATCTACGTGACATTTACAGGCTGCGGATCCTTTTAAAAATAACATCCGACGAAATAAAAATTGCTTTCGCATCTTTGAACGTCATTCTCTCCTCGATTACGCTTAATCGTTACTTTTGCCGTGTATTAATATCAATTTCAAAATTATCCACCTATGTCGTTATTTATAAATGTTTATAGGACGTAGTAGCAGCAACGAATGGTATTATTTAATGTGATGCGGTAAATTGAAAAAAATACGAGGTAAGAGCAAGAGATTAAAAAACAATAAAGACGAAAACATGGGGATATAAAGGAGACAAGGGAGGAGCACTCTTATAGGTTTATTTTTTCTCATGCCGGAACTCCCATTAACGTCGATCGTCAAACGATGCTGGAGTAATTCGTCCGGCCTTTAATCGCCCTTCGGATGGTTTATTTTATGAACGCACGTCGTTCTAAGTAAAAGTAGACATTGACGCGTGCATGGTTTAGGAAAAGCAATTTTTTTTTTAACTTTCCATGATGTTACCTTTTTCCAACGATTGAATATTATTAAACTTTTGCGTTCGCCTATCAATACGATTTATTATTAATTTTTATTACCAAAAAAAAAGAAATGCCTTTTTCGTCTCCTAGCCTAATTAAAAATTTTGATTAACACGAATACCATCTCGCTGCCATTATATCTGGGAAATTTTTATTAAAATCAGTCTGTGACGCGTTTCAGAAATGTTCATTAAACTCGATTCACAAACGATCTAGAAAATTTAAAATAGTACCTTCGTTCCGTAACGCGAAATATGAATTTTCAATCAACTTTATGAATGTTCTCTTAACATAGTTGTTTTAAGAGGAAAAAAAAGAACCGTTGGCTTCTGTGACCTACAAACAACCTAGACCACGAAGACGAGAGCCGACTACTTTTGATCTCTCTACCGGCATTGAATAATAAACGTTTGGCCGCGGAACGGGTCAAGGGGAATGTATTCCCCTCGGAAGGTGTATTTTTATAGAGAACCACTTGAAGAGCGACAAACGGGCGTGCCAGGGACGTACGATATTTATTTATAACCCTTGTCGCATGAATTTCACGATATGCAGACGAAAGCACCCCAGGGAGCGGGACGTGTTTCCATCCAGACTACCGGCCACTGGGTCGATAAATAGGAACCCGCAAAACCATTCACCCAATCCACTGAATCTTCTTTCTCTTCTTTGTTATTACGGTCGTCGAGTGATCGGTCGACTTTAGTCCTCGCATGCGAAATTCTTTATCGAACGTCCGGCATTTTTGCCAAACTACGATCAAAATCCAAGGAACTGGATATTTTGACTTTTCTATGCTTGCAGTATCTATGTGTGATGGAAGTGTTCCGTACATGGAATTTTACTGCGAACAAAGAACGCGGATAAATGTATTTTCTTTGATCGATAGTTTACAGTTGCTTTATATCATTATAATACATTATTGGCGATCTAGTTGAAATTATAGATCGTGTTTTACGATATCGAATTTGTTTTAAAAGTCGTAGTAGTTGTTAGGTTTGATCGAAGTTCTTCAAGCTACGTTTCGCAGAGAACGAACTAACATTAAAGTGTGACATAGCAGGAGAATCGTTTGCATCGAAATTCTTGTTACGTTCGTATCTATGTAATTTTCGTTCCAAAATTGCCAATTGTTAGTATACTCGGCGAAAGAATTAAAAAAGATAGTATAGGAAATTAATCGAAGATTTTCATTGGTACTTTACCATCTTTAAACACGTTCTATAAATTTGCGACAATTTCTATAATTCCCAAGCTATCCATCTCCACTACACGTTAAATAAAGCGATATTTTACAGCAAGAGTAAATAACCATGAATCCGTAAACGTTCGCTTGTCAGAATTTGAAAAAGAGTATTAAGAAAGATAAAAAATCCTACGATTAATTTATTCCAATTTTACCCTGAACACGAAGTCTTGCGTTCAAATCCATACCGATGTAATATCTGCGTATTTGACGCAGTCTCGCGATTTAAATCGAATTCGAATCGCAGCTGGGATAAAGAGAAAAGAATTTAATATCGAAGCGCACGATGATACTGTATCGTGTTTAACAGCGGTGGCCAGTGTTTCGTGGCAATGCAACGCAGCGAAATAATCTCCCGTTGCTGCTTTAGATCACTTTGCAGGGGCCATCGTGGTGTAGCTAGGTAGCTCGTTTATGTTGCGCATCGCCTCCGGGTGTGCGGTATCCGACCGAAAATCGAGGAACGTTTTAGGATCGTCGGAGAATACAAGCCGATAGATAGGCCTTTATCCGAGGTTGTGCATCGAATTCTCTCGTTCTGTGCCCGCGTCGTTCTCCGCATCGGTGATCAGTATGCCTGCCATTCTTGTGGCGCGCGTTTTATACGCAGGGGGAGAAATATGTTCTCCTCTCCTTCTTGGCATTCACGTGTCGACGCTCCGTTTCTGATTATTCGATTAAGGCCGTTTACACGGCCGTTCGGAGGATTGGGAGTGGTCGATTTTTTATGCGAAGGTAGTCGAATTTTTCTTCGCCCGATATACAGGGTGAGTCAGTAAGAATGACCACCTGAAATAACTCGTTGCCCATTGACTTTACCAAGCAACGCTTGAAATAAAATTCATCGTATTCGGGAAACATCGTGAGTATCGGTAGAATATAGTTTGATCTTTTCATTTCTTATATTCTTTGACATGTTCAGGTGAACTTGTGTTTTTTAAATGGCACCTTATTTTTTTTTATGACGTTAGTCGATACAGCTGGATATTCTTTACACGAAGACCCCATTAACCCGTTAATACCGAGAAACCACTAGTTCAGAACATATTTTAACTTTAATTTGGTCTTCTCAATCCAATCAAACCTGACGTACGAAAGACAAGGAATACCGCGAAGCGGTTCTCTTGTGTTTTTGTCTTTTATGCGCTGAACTCGATGAATTTTTCCAAGAAGAATTTTTCCAAGAATGTCCAAGAGTACGTCCACGTGCTGGGTCGACTAATGTTATAGAAAATATACGACGTCGTTTAAAAAATGTCAAGGTCACCTAATATCTGGAAAGATGCAAGGTATTGAAAGATCAAACTGTGCTCACCCGATCAATCCTCCCTCGAATGCGATAAATTTTATTTCAAACCCTTTTTGATAAATTTAGAAAAAAATTAGGTAACGAGTTACTTTAACTGGTCATTCTTATCGATTCACTGTATGTACAGATAATCGACGATACTGACTATATCAATGACCAATTCCGGTTTTTGTCGGTTTTCCAATTTCATTACATAAATACAGAAATGATGTTCAATTTTCACAAAACAAATGACGCTACCACGAATCTATTTGTTACAAGGAGATGATACAAATAATAGTAAATTCCAAGGTAAATTTCAAAAATGATGTTTGTAACATAGCCCCCTTTTTTCTGCTATTCAATTTATGGAGTTCATCAACGTGTCTTCTGAATGGGTCATATTTTTCCTCAATCGATAAATATTTCATTAACGAATTTGTAAGAATCGAGACAGTGGAATTTCTCCCTGTGTGTAGTCGACCATATTGGCTATATATTTTTATTTTATATTTCAGGAATAATTGTTTTTTTTTATTAACCGAGTTAATAAAAAAATATGAAAGAGCGTCAAATAACACTTTTATAAGAAAATATTTGTATAAAGTACACAGCGGCATGCAAGAGTTTCCAGTTAGATAGATTTCCCGCTCCGCGTTTCATGAATGATATCCAACAGAATTCTACCGAATATTTCGTACAAAGGTATAGCAACTAATAGAAAACGATACGATAAATAAATTTTCTTATACGATTATACAATTTTAATAAAAATTCTTTAAAATACCGCCATCCGATCATAGAGAGAAAAATCTATGCGGAAACTAGCATACAGCCGTAAAGTACGCTCGATAATATTAACTATCATTTCCACGCAAGAATAAGATAATCGTAAGCCATTGAAGATGCCACATTTTTAGCAGATCTTCCATTAAAACGCCCCGTCTCAGTACACGCGTTTTCTCACATATCGAAAGAATTACAAAAATCTACGCCCTTTCACGACCAAGCTTCTCTTTCTCGAATTTCCTCTTCCGTAAAAAACCTCATTTAAAACACGCTAGCCGACGAGTAAGAGGAATCCAGCGAACCTTTCAAGCAAGAAGAAGCTTTGTTTCCCTTGGAAAGCTGGCGCTTTAGGAATCTACGTGGCAAAAATTGCAGAGTAAATTTGCGGAAAACGCGAAGTTCGCGACAGAATGGCGGGATAGAAAGGAGCGGAGCAGTGGCGCGACGCGTCTTTGTTCCTTCTCGCTATTTTTGACCGAGCTTCGAGACGAGCTCGTATCCCCTTCCGGTTCACGGGGCCATAGGAGTCAGCGATCGAGCACGTGCTCTCTTCCCATGAATGAGCGTCATGGTGTGCCACGGCGACGCGTTACATTCTTGATGCCTCGATTCTCTGTGCACGGGACGCCTGAATGGCTGGCGAATGAAACGAAAAAGCTACGCCTTCGCGTTTATACACGGCCGTACACGCGCAAACGCGAAACGACGATGTAGAAATCGCTTCTCGCTGTTGTCGAAAGCGACAGAGGCGATGCTCGGTTCGCGATCACCATTTGGATGTTCTGCTACGTTGATCTTGATATTTGCCTAAATGAATTTGATGACTACACTGGCCGTGCATCGTACAACGAACGTCGACAAGTTTTCCCTGATTTTGTTCTTTTTTATCTTTTTCGTTTTTCTGCGTCCTACCGGTCGCAGAGGCGCTCGGGGACTTTTCAAAACTCCGTTTTTAATTGCGTTTGCATGTAGAGACTGCGCGTTTTATCATGCATGTGGAAGCGTATGCGGTTGTTCAGTCGTGTTTGGACGCAAAGTTTGGGCGTTCAATGTGTTCGTTTAAAACTTTTTGTTAGCATTTGCCACCGTTTGGAGGATTAAGAACGTTTGATGAGAATCTTTTGTTGGGTGAAAGAAATGTTTCAAATTATTTTTTAATGGACAAAATACGATGTAACGATTAAATAGCAGACATGGACATGTTGACTTTCGTATATTTTACATCATACGAATCAATCGATTATTGTTATTAACGAATTTAATGCCGAAAATAAGGTCGTCAAACTTCTAACGTGTCATTTAAAATTTATGTGTAATATATTTGAACAACGACGAGGAAAATGTATTCGATGTAAGTGATTTTAGATAATTGTACTAATTATCCCGGCCATAGTGTCTGCTCTTACGTTATTAACGTGATCTTCAAACGAACATGCATACGGCTTTTCGTGTTTTCGGTTACAGCAAGTTTAACAACTTTAGAAACAGGAGAAGACGTCCCAGCAAAGTCCGCATTTTGATATACAGAATTATTGGAGCCCAATAAGAACTTGATACACAACGTACGGAATACGTTATTGAAGTTTAAACGTGGTTTGAACGCTATTCAGATTCGAAGCATACAGTGTATTATTCGTAGGTCAATCAACGTCGCAATTCTCTATTAATTATCGTTGTATCGGTTTAATTAAACGTGAATTTTGTGTTCTCGCGTGACACGTTACATTCGCACGTAAAGTATTTTTACGTTAATTGGAATACCAAGTTCAAAAAAAAAAAAAAAAAGAAAAGAAAAAAGATAATACAAATTTAAGCGATACAATCTTCTCTATTTTCGTAGAATCATGGAAATTATTACCTTTTGCGATTTATTTTAAGGGTCATTTATTTTTTATTTATTTTTTAATTTGTTATTTGAAAGGTATACGCGAAACAGTTAATTAGTAGGTAAATAATATTAGAAAATAACTGTGGAGAAAGTTTGCACCGCAAACGGTCGCAGACCTACTATAATTTGCGTAGGCAAAAATACCACCACGTCTAATCACAATTTTGCTAATTGATTTAATCAAGTTAATGTGAACGTTAACGCATTCTATGAGTAACGCAGGAAACGTGTCAGCGGATCGTTTTAATACGGATATATCCAGCAACGTGACTTCGTTGTTTCTAGAGATGCGCGACACCTACACACTTCCGGTTCTCATTGCGGGTGGAACGCCCACTGACTAACTTAAATGGGCAAAAATTCCATCGACGATGTTCATCGACCTAAAGCTTTCATATATATAGAAACAAATACGATAAAATAATATATATACAATAAATACAAGCAACAAATACATATATATCTATCTCGTTTACAGTGCAATGATTAATAATGAAACATGATCGCCGTGATTATATTGCTGGAATTTCAAACCGATAGATGTTAGACAAAGTTTTGTAAAGAACTTGGTTAAGTTTAGTGTATACATCGACGATTGACTATTCGAGCATTTTTTTTCTGTCCGTAAAATATACGTACATTCGCATAATAGTATTTTGAGAAAATTGCAAAATATGTAAAGCGTGATAAAGGAATACTTCATCGGAAGATAAAATATGTGCAAATACGTTTCTAGCCAGTCTATACGTATTTACTTGCACTGAATATCTTGTAGCTTCTACGTGCTGTATTTTCACAGTTGTTTTAAAGTTGATCGGTAAAATCATTAGACCACGAATTTCCATGTAAATTCATATATTTACGAATATAACTTAAAAAAGGTGGATCTTACCTAGAAAATTGTTTCCTCCTCGATATAATCGTAAAAGCTATTACACATTGAATATTTTATATATTTTCCCACGTTACAAGCTTTCTGTTCGTCTCCGTATTTTTCGATTACCTACGAACGCGTAAAAATCCGCGGTCTAACCATCGAATCTTGTAACAATACCTGCTGACGAAAGTTCTAAATGTTTCTCATAACGCGCAGAATACATTCGTAAATGGTTTATTCTACCAGAATATTGGAATACTTTCTGTGAGCCACTTCGACTATAAAGCAAGTATAATACCGCCACTAGTGTTACGCTCTCGGTGAGATCTGGACAGGCATAAAATAGCGGCTTGCTTTCGGTCGTATGGAGATAGTAGAAACTGGCAGAAGAGGGATCAGCGTGAAAATACGCGACGCGTTTTAAAAGCGTTTCGCGTAACAACGGCTTTCACGGTGATGGTGAATCAGCGATAAATCATCGTGTCGGTGATGTGTATCCGTGTCGCGGCCGATCGTGAGAAAAATGATGACAGTGGGCTGGCGGAACGAAGCGAAGCGAAGCCGCGGACTCTGCGGAGGTGTATCGTTCGGTCCGTTCGCAATCTCGCAAGGGCCGTAGATCGATAAGCAAATAGAAGGTGTATCCGCGGCGCACACGGAAAGTAGCCACGGTCATAAATAACGATTAACGTGGCAGCAGGCGACCGAGGAACGGCGAAATTGGTCCTTCCAACGACACGGAAAGCGAAACTCGATGTGTCTTCGTTTGCCGGTAGATTGGTGGCCGTCTGCCGAAGATGCCGAGTTGTTTGTCTTTTAACGCCGCACGGCAACATTATTCCACGCCTTGTTTCGTAAGTCAAACGAGTTTGTTACCTTCCGGTCGAACTTTGTGCCCTGCGCGGACCGCTTTCCATAGAAATGCACCGTTGCTCGCGTTCTTTCTACGTCGTGTGTTAACCAATTAAGGAACGCGCGAGTGTTGCGTAGACGACGATGTATCGTTAAAATTTATATATATGGATATTGATATTAAAATAGGTCATGATTTGCAAACACGAAGCAAAGATACGAGGAGAGTTTTAAACGAAGCTGCGATTTAAACGATGAGAATAATTTAACTGCAAATGGGAACGATCGTTCGCAAAGTGGTAACGAAAGGTATTCGCATATTGATTAATTAGATTCGAGTGAATTTTCTGTCACTTGGTGGTACTTTCATACGTATAACTATAGAAAATACATGTGGTTATAGAACCCGACGAAGAAACATTTCAATGGGAAACGAGGTTGTGTGAAAATATTATTCGAGGCTACTTCAACGATGTCTTCGACGATTTACTAAATTCGCAGTAGTTGCAATTATTATGTAAAAAAAAACTGATTTAATTTTGACTTGTATAGAAACATGGAAACGTACGGAGCTTTAACAAGTAATTCCGGTGTTCCACATAGTCACGATGCAGGTGCTTTCGCGTAATTCCTTTCGCACGATAACAATGAAAATGGATCGAAGCAGAACGTTAAACATATGCGTAGGGGAGGACGTATTTCACGTGTAATTACAGAATTTCTCCCGGAAGGGTGGAAAAAGCTTCCAGCCAATATTCTCTAAATGAATATGTACGACCACTTCCCTGCATCTCCCTCTCTCTCTCTCTCTCTCTCTCTTCTCCGAATTCTTTTCCTGCCTTGTCTTCTCTCTCTCTTTTTTCTCTCGGTTTATGACTCGATAATAGAAAAGAACAGCGGAACAAACGACAAGATCAGGGTATGCAGAAAGCGGATAAATAATTCGACAAGAACAAACATAAAAAGGAAACGAGAGAAAATAGACGAAGGAAGATCGATTTAGCTGGCTGCTTTAATTAAAAGGGATACGTTAGACGTTGTAACCACCGCTACGGTATGTACTCTTATTAAGATAAAACAAGCAATTACCGGGAGACAGAGGTCAATCCCTTGCTGCTCCCCTTTCCACGTTTTCCACCTTCTTCTTCCCGCGATTTCTACAAACTCCTCGAATACTTTCGTTACGATTCGCGAACAAAGGACGAATCTCGATTCCATTAACAAAAGGAAATTGAAAATTTTTATGACGGCGCGGAGTGCTGCGTAGCTTCGGGCCACATTGTCGTCGTTCTTTCAATCAACTCGCTGCCAGCGGGAACTTCTAATTGGGTTGAAATAATATTTTCCTTGATAAAACATTCAGTGGGGCTAACGAAAGTATTTAAATACTTATCGTAGAAAACTTCTACTTGTATATCGTATGCGTGGGTTGTACGAAACATTTGGAAACTTCATTATCACTGTAACGAGCTACGAGTGTTACGACTATTGTTGCGAATTCTCAACTAAGTGGCGATCAATCAGGTTGCAATTGATCGCTCGATATCGCGAACCTTGAACGAGATTGACGCTCAAGGTGAAGGTAAATGAAAGATATCGAGTAGTAGTATGTTTAGGTGATTCATTTGTACTCTATAGTATACACAAAGAGAGTTACTAGCACGTTAACCCCTTAACCTACAACTACGAGCATAGCTCGTAGTACGATGATCGAAGCAAACGTAAATATTACGGGCATAGCCTGTAGTACGATATAATATAATATAATATACAGGGCGTATATAATATACAGGAATAAAAATTTTTTTTTATTTTTTTTTTTTTAATTTTTCCATCGAGACAACGATCTCCAGTGAGATCCGTTATAACGTACCGCACGCGTACCGAGTGAAAATTCAAAGTCGATTTTCTCGAAAACAAAGCCTCGAACGAAAAATGTTTATTCTATATTTTCGACTTCTTTTTTCGCGTAGAATCACCCCCTTTCCGCTTGTACCACCAGTTACCAACCACTCTGTATAATAGCTTGTTTACGTTTTCGGTCCGAAATTCTCGAACGTAAATCGTAGGTTAAAGAGTTAATACGATTTAATGTAGCACGAAGAGTATCACGTTCACTCTGTACTCACTCTGTAAAACTCTGTTCATACTGAGAAGAAGCTTCAAGAGGCTTCGCCTGGTCCTCATATACTAACTTTCCGTCCCCAAGTTTTCCTTCTCACCATGGGTTTTGTGGGATGGAAATCTATTAATTCAAATATTGTGGTCGTGTACTCTCGCAGGCGCATATTGACCAGCAATCAGCAATCAGCAAAGTATCAGATGTTTACTTTAGATCTTAGGCACTTAGGGTGTTTATTAGCCCCTTAATGTGATCCGCATCGTAAGGTTTACAACTTGGGACGAGGAAAATTCAGACTTTCCCAAAAAAAGGCAGATGTGTTGTTCGAGTCGTAAACAGACGGCCACTTTAAATCCCGAACAATTATATCGGTCAAATTTCGAAGCGATCTGAAAATGTGAATATATTGTGCGTACTATATGATATTGACACGTGAAAGTCTATCACATACGAGATCGCGTATGTTATTCGACGTATTGTATAAAACATTTTGAAACTCCATAGGCATCGCAACGAGACACGATTGCTATCATTGTATTGGTGAAATTTCAAACCAATCTGAAAATGCGTATACTGGACGTATTAAACGCATAGTGACGTGTGAAGATATATCATACGAGATTGCGTATGTTATTGTATGCATTATATAGAACATTTTGAAATTTCATAGGCATCGTAATGAGACACGACTGCCTGGCGATTACATCGGTCACGTTTCAAACCAATCTAAAAATGTGTATATTGTACGTATTGTACGAATATATTATATCGAGACTTGTTAACATGTATTATATGTATGTTACTGTATGTATTGCGCAAAACATTTTCAAACTTCGTAAGCACGAGGCACGGCTGATACTGATGATATTGGTCGAATTTCAAATTAATTTGAAAACCTCTGTATCGTACGTATTACGTAAAAGGTATTTATATTATCCGGTACAGTTTATCCGGCCACTACCAACGTTTTAAATAATCCGTCTTCAAACGTAGATCGTTTAAAAACAGTAAATATTATATCCACAATGAAATTTGACGAATTACAAGGCAAAGTTACCTGGCTCGACTCAAATAAGTTCCATCTTCCTCCTTTCCTCGTATTATTCTCGACTTATCGCTACATAACTTCAAGAAGAGGCACAACAGCGAACCAACCATAGATCCGTTTAATTCGAAGCAGTGTGGCGGATTTCGCGCTCCCACTGCGATATTTTCGATCGCAACCTTCTCACGATATAGCCAGTAATTAATAAACGTATAATACGAACCTACGAATCGTATTGTATGAATCAGCGCGAACCTTCAGGTAGGAAACATAAATCTCGTACATTCGTCCGAATTACGCGTATGGACGCGGTCAGACAAAGCGAGTGAGAACGATTAATAACCATGGAAAATGGAATCTTTCATTTTTAAATTTTAAACCTCGGTCGGCTATAAAATGACTGGCTTCTGGCTATCTGCAAGGACACGCGGGTCGAACGAATCTCGAGAAAAGTTGCTGCGCCCGATTCCAGCACTCTCTGACCGTCGCGTCGTTTCGTCTCTTCCTCGGACACCTCGCTCGATCTTTCGCTTCATAAATCGTCGGTTCAACCGAGCGTGAAGCCATAATTCGTGGCAGCGAGAGTCACTGCCGGTGGAGGAGCAAGAGGCAAGAAGCTAGAAGGTGGAGTAGGTGGCGTCGGCGTCGAGGCGTCCGTCTCGTCCTCCGCGTCCGTGTCCTTTTACCCACGCGACTAAACCGTGGAAGGAAGAACTCGATCCGCCGGAAACTAACAGCGTCGTTGCGCGCATACTTATGCATCCCTGCTGGCCTGTTCCTGTCCCATTGTATTTTTCAACGCGTGTGAAACGATCGGTTCTACGTCCAATGAATTTTCTAACGCTCCGTCACGACGAAGTTTGCGTGGCTTGGTACGATGCTCTATTAATAGTACCGATATCATATAGTACATAAGATTCTAGGTAATTGTAAGATACGTATTTTTACCTTCGACGTAGCTACGTCATCGATTCGAAATTTGCAATCATGACACGTTACAGAGAACTAAATAATTGAAAATGTTTAGTAAATTTACTTAGCGGTGGTTACGTTGTTTATCGTCGTTACAGTATACCTCGAGATCGATCGATATGTATCAATAACGCGATATGGAAGAAATTAAGAAGTTTGTAATCTCGGTTTGAGTATGGATCGCTTTCAGTGTCTAAGTTATTTACGGTAAAGAATGCCTGTGTGTAGAATGTGTGAGATCATTCTCTGTTCACTGGTGCGAATCTCTGAGGAGCTTAAATTATACGTCGAGATTTTATTACTTTCGGTGAAATATTAATCTAATATTTCAGGCGATAGCGTCATTTTTACAGACAAGAAAAATAAGCGTGGGAATGATGGAAGGTAATAGTCACTGCGATATATGAATTCAAATATGAATTTAAAGATCAAAGTTTTTCTACCTTACATTTTTTGCTATATGATTTTATAATTACTAGCGTCGCGAAATTACCATGTTACGAAAGTTTCAAAAATTTCGCGACATTTCCGATAATGGGAGAACTGAAACACCATTGCGAAGACGATATGCAGAACAAAATCTGAGGCTGGCGATCAAAATCTGCTGCCTTCTACATTTTCCGTTATGCGAAATTCACACGTTTTGCTTCGAAGCGAATGCGAAACCAACGAAACGTCGTAGGAGTCGGTTTTTAAATTTCGAGGTTTTCGAGTTTGTAGAAAAAGCAAAGGCACCGTTTCAAAGAAAATATGCCACGCACACAGCGGCGTTCATTCTGCTTCTTCCACCCTACGAAATTCAAAAACGTTTCGCTTCGAAGTAAATTGGAGACGAATGAAACTGTACGAACGGAAACGCCGATTTACACTTTTCAATGAAACCTAACGACCGTGACAGAAATCTCGCAAAGTGATCGGAACACTTTATTGCACAACAACGTTATCGACCTACCGCCACGTGGGATTTTTGCGGATGTCAATGCGACAATCCGTGCCAACACCCATATTGCACCCACGTATCTGCAACAATGTGAACTTACGCGTGCACCGTGTTCCAAAGAGAGAGAGAGAGAAAAAAAAAGAGAAAAAAGAAAAACGGAGCGTTTCGCAAAACGAGGTATAAATAAACGTGAAAGAATAGATTGGATTTATCTGTTGCGGGGGCGCGCGACGCGCTGGCTGTAACGGGCGTTTGTAGGATTTTTGAGCGATGTAATCGTTTGTTAAAGGTGATTGTGGAAACCGCGAAACGTGGCGAGCAAAATTCTTCTGGAAATTTTCGGCGAGCCATTTTATCTAGAATTTACGAACTCGTCATTCGTTACATAGGTTCGTTAGCCGGGACGAATAAACGAGATTGCGTTCCTTTTAGCGAAAGCGAGATTTTGTTTTTCAGATAGGCAATATTTATCTTCCTTTTTGACTACTGGATCGGAGAACGTCGAAACGAATGCAAATATTTACTTAATTCCGTAAATGAGATCTAAGAAGCGCTCGAATATTTCTAAAGATCTTTAGAATGGCATTCGAGAAACGAAAATATTATTTCGCTAGGATGTTTTTAATAGAAGCCTTTGTCCCATGTTAATACCATCGTAATTACATTCAACGACGATTCCTGTTATATAAATGACAAGATACCGATTTCCTTTGAAATGAAAATCTTCAACTATGTACACGTACCGTATACATAGATTAGATATACATATACGTGCTAGCGTTATATTTTTTCATTACATTTTATGAAATTACTTTCCCCCTTTCCTTTCCGCATTCGTACCTTCTTTCCCTCTTTCCTACCTTCGTAACACACAATGCTCGCGAATATCGCATAATCTTATACATTCTTGTTACAAGGTTTATCTTCGCCTAAATGAATTCTCTTTCATTCTCGTAATGTGCCAAGCGAAACGTTACTTTCCACAGGTAAATACCCTATACCTTTTACATTATACATTTTACCTACGCACTGTACATTATCACTTTCTAAAATGAACCATACGAACGAAACCAAATAAAATTAACCACTGCTACGAAATTAAGAATATTCAAGAATTTTCCAAATGGCCCGATTATTCGTCCCTGTTGTATCACGTTCTAATACAACTTGGAAAACACCCTGTTGTATGCAGTATGGAGCGTAGAACGGAAGGGTGGCACGGGCCTAGCAACCGGTATTATATGCGTTTCTCGGCGATGAATCACAAACCGCCTGCCTATTCCTTGACCGTTCTTATCCCGTGTACTCCACGTTGAACTTACGTACGATGTATACGGTTGCACCTTCATCTACTCGGTCTGCGGCGAACGTAGGTTGGCGCG
>NT_176452.1:2067213-2089193 GCF_000188095.3 Bombus impatiens
GCGCGCCGATTCCGCGCCCGGGAAACTGTTGACCGGCGCCCATTGAGCGTCCATTGATGCGGCTCCACGATGGCCAGCCTTTCTTTCGCCGCTTCGTGTTTACCGTGCACGCGCTCGATCTGCATTCTGCGAGGTCCGCGCGCAGGTGACGGAACCCTGGGCCACGCGTACGTACGCCTTTTCCCGCGTCGAACGCCGATTCTTTCTGTCTTTTAACGCGTGGCCGGATACGTATTTTACGCGCTGTCGCCTCATCCAGGGGTTCTCAGAAGCGTGCCACGTATCGAGCGAACGAGACCTGGTTACTAATGAAACCGGATTGTTTTAGGAAATTTTAGAGAATCGAATGGTAGTTTTGTTCGGTTTGATTGCCGTCATTGTTGCTGACTCTGTTCACTGGTGAATAGCTGATTGCGTATTATTAGCGTAGCGTAGCGTTGTATACAGTGTAATACGCGGTGGTTGTAAAAAGTATAATTCGCGGCTATTTTATCGTTCTATTGTTTAGAAGATTTCTTTTCTTTTCCCTAATGTTAACGGTTAGCTGGTTTTGGTATATCCAGAGTTTTAGGATTCTGGTACATGTAACGCGATAGGATACGATACGTTTTAAAATTTGACAATCGTACAGTTAGTTGCGTAACCATCGTAATTATTGCGGCAATTATACGCGTTTCATTAATTAAGTGCAAGTATATTAAATTACATATCGTTTCGAACGAATTCCGTGGAAAATGAAACGTGCATCCTGATACGAAGAATGCTTGGAGAATAACGATTGGGAAATAAGGACACGTGCAAATACTTTTCACAGCTGCTATATGTGTGTTTACGCGTGTGTGATAAGCGTGAATATCAAAAGTAAAGTACCCACACGTTCTTATTGGAATTTAAATTAGCAAAGGGATATTAAATGAAGAAATTTTTGATACTAATTTAATTTTGCAAATTTGCTCAACTTTCTTCTCTTCTAAAGGCAATACATACGTATTTTAATAAAATTAATTCAAAATGCTAACTAAGTTTCTGGAATGAAAATTAGCAACTAATAATTGTTCCTAAATTCGTCCTCTCGTTGTAAAATACTTCGTTGCTTTGAGAGCTCTTGAATATCGAACACCGACCTAATATCAGATAACAAACTATTAACGTATATGTATATACACTTCGATACTCCCATGATAATTATATCAATAACTAATTATTAACAAATTGTTACCAACTATTAATGTACTTTCGTTGCTAAATTACAAATTGTGTAATTAAATTAAACAGATAATCGAATGTCAATTTTCCTCGATGATCTTTCCTTTGATGATTTAAAGTACTGTATCATGAAATTTATCCATAGTTAATATAGTATAATTTTGATTATAATTTTACGAATAATCTTATACTCTATTTAACACTTTTGCATTCGAAGTGAAACTCCATTTATTCGAACTTATTTTCGAAATAAATTGTATATACAATTGTGTATTAATTCGTCTTTAAACAATAATTAGATTCTATCGCCAGAAATTTATTCGATCGGCCATTAAGATTTCATTGCAATAATCTATAAGCGGCTTTGGCTAAGTGAAACAGCGTTATAATACTCGTAGAAATCTTTCACGTTCAACAGAGCAAAATAAATTAATGGAATACACATAATACGGGGGAAAGAAAATAACGAACAAAGGACACGTGCACCAAGATAATAGAAGATTAGCATGTTGGACGTATAAATTTGGACTTTAAGTCAGAAGAAGCGTATTAAGGAACCGTTGTTCTCGTCGAATGACCGACGAGTAAATCAAGATAGGGGATTACATTCGGCTGTAAAGCATAAATAATATCGAAACAATAAAAATGACGTTGTAGTAATAAAAACGACGGGCAGAAGAAAGGCGTCGTAACCATGGTGGATTTGCATTTAAAAAGGGGCGCAACTCCTACCAAAATATATGGCCGTGGACCGTGTAGCTAGAAATAAAGCCGGCCGAAAGAAAAGGATACGAGAAGGAAGGAAGGAAGGAAGAGGAAAGCAAAGCCGTATCAAAGGAAACGAAACGCAAGTGTATAAGACAAGTGTATTATAATCTGTAACAAGAGAAACGGAAGATGCAAAGGCAAGCTGCGATAAACATGTCGGCGAAGGTGGAGATGAGAAAGGTAAAATATCAGAAGAGTGTAGATTAAATAGAAAAGTTGAATTAAATTGCGCAAACTTCTTCAAATTAAGTTAATATTAGATACGGAATTTACTTTAGCAATCATTTTACATTTCATTATCCGTTTATCGGTTTTGCTTTCGGATAAATCGCAGTCTCTTACCTTTAATCGAAAACCAATTGATGCGAATAGAATCTCAAAATAGTATGAAAATATTTGAATTCGGAATTGACTTAGTAATTGAAATATAGCGATTAAAAGAGATTTATATATTTAATCAAGGAAATATTTATTTATATCGATTCATATTTATAAGGATATCTATATAACGAAACTTTGTTTGGACGGGTAGGACGACTCCTAAAATATCTTGCTTTAAGAGAAACACGTATACTACTACATTTAATAACTAACGAACAATCTTCCACTAACAAAAGGTAGAAAAGGAGATCATATATAGAAAAGGCTATCGTATTCATAGCCTTTTTCTCTGCCAAACAAAAGCCGCACTACTAAAGAAAATTTCACTCTGTAACATATCTATACATACACCGTTGTCGCTAAGTAATTCCATTGCAGAAATGTTCAGAACGTAAAAGGTTAACACACAGCGACCTAACTCCGACAATTCGTTACTCCACAGTTTAGCGTGTTTCGCGAGCAACAAACGCGATACTCTAGACGTGACACGCGGCGAGAAGATGAAGCTTTGGAGAGCAGAGAGACCAGACAACGGCGCAAGTACAGTTATAATAGCTGGCAGTAATTTGAAAGGGGATGAATCAGAGATGAAGAGAAGGAAGGGAGAGATGAACGCATTGTTGAATACCACAGCAAGGCAAAACTGGCGAAACAGGTAGGTGGTGCTATACAGCCGCCTACTTAGTCGCGGCTACTCTTCAACTAGCAGCTACTCCTGCGAGTTACTCTCTGCCTTGCGGAGCCTCGAATACCGTCCGTTGACCACCGACCACCGACCGCCAACCACCGACCTTTGCCCCAGCCGTTTGTTCCGTGTTCGTCGAGAAAATATCGCCCCTGTTCCGCCCACGAAACTGAGAAACGTTTAATCAAATTCCGGGACCACGCGATCGCTTACTTGCTGCCTTTCGCTTTCCTTCGTCCCCGTATTTCTTTCTTCGCGAATCGATGTTCGCCTCCCTGGCGAATTTTTCTTCTTTTTTTCTTTCTTTTACATTTAGTTGCATTCGTTTTCAATTTTATTGCGATTTTTTGGGCACTTTATCAGGTAAGAAAGTTCATTTCATCGATATAAGGATGAACGAACTAAAGGAAAAATACGATGTAGGAATGTAAAAAGTATTTTGGCTATAAACGCTTCTGATAAGAAACAAAACCGAATGAACGTTCGTAGCAGTAAATACGTACGAAAGTGCAACATCGATCTGCGAGCAGCGTTAGTGTGCGTGGTCGATTACATATGGACAGATGCAGACTATATGCAGCGTTCTCTTTCTATTTCCATATCGCGATCACTTACACGATGACGATCGACGATATCGATTTCATTTACATGGATATTTCTACAAATTCATATCCTTACGAGGATAAATAAAAAAATTGTATTTAAATAGGAAATTTGTTTACCTATTAGATATTATAACAACTACTATACCTTGGATATTTTATATATTTTTACATATTAGACGTACTCTATGCATCTTTGTATCTTGATTTCTCGAATAGTAGTGATAAGTAGACGATCTATCGAGAAAGATTTGTTAAGCCTATTAAATACTTTAACGAATACTCTAGTTTTCGTATTTTATAGATTTTTATACGTTCTGTGCACGTTCTATGCACGTTCTATATACGTTCTATTTTTGCACCTGGAAATTTCTCATTAATATGTAAGAATTTTGAATTTAGCAATAACATAAAAACATGTATACAGTTCCTATGCAAACCATGTAAAAAGGGATTCTTTTTAAAGAAATCAATTTGTAAATTACCAATTTGTAATAATTCTATAAATCGTAGGACAGATTTTAGCCATTAAGAGAATTTACATTTCTTTTCAATATTCCATTACAAAATTACTTATCTTGTTGAAATATACGATATAACGTCATTGTCGCGTATTAATTACAATGTTGTCCCGTTACTGTGAGAAGAAAAATCTTGGAATTTATTGAATCCGTTCGAATCGAATAAATAATTTAGTTACACATGTATACGTTTGGGAAACGTAAACGAGGAGAATGATCGTTTAGGTAACGTACGCTCTAACAAATCAATTTCCTGCGCGGGACGGAAGCCACGCGCATATTAATTAAAGAGGCTGCTCTAACGGGAAAATTTGGCAATTCGAATGGACGGTCATGTAACACGACTCGTTAGACACGTTATTCAACGCGAGTTCTGTTCGCCATTTTTACAAAATTGTTTCGAACACGTTGCTTTCGTGCAACAAGAACTTCGTGAAAATGAAAAAAAAGTCGCACACTCTAATTTTTGTATCGTGATAAAGAATGCAATTAATACCTAATACTGCATATTGATATCGATATTAAATTTCAGGACAAGTTACACATATTACATTCGTATTTCTAACCACAAAGTGGTATGAAATTAAAATCTATTTCGGCCTGCGATGCATTCATCATTATCTCACGTATCTCCTTGCCATTTTAACCGTAGCTTCTTCGTTTCATTCCCATAAAATGATATTCGCGTGTTTTTAATAAGCGCATAAAGATGTGCACGAACTTACGAACTCGCCTCGCGTATAAAAAGTACATTCGCGAATAATCTTCTTTAATTTTAATTATCAATATTTTTTATCCTCATAAAGAAAAAGTATCTCTTTTTTTAGACTCATTAACCGCACATTAATTCGGACGTCGTTCTTTAACCAAAATTAATTTCTAAATCAGAAGATGTCTACCTCCAAAATTGACATCTTTCGATTTCACTTGGAGCGTTGCTATAAAATAGGAAGATCGGTGGAAACTTCAAACGTTTCGAAACGGAATTCAACCGAAGCAAACCGCTTAATCCGAACGATGCTTTACATCGCAAGTGTTACTACTTACATTATCGATGTCACAGGTGTCGTTTAATTTCTTGGTTGGTGTGCATGTTCAATGGGATAAGAAACGACAGGGCGGTAAGACGTGTGCTGGGCGAGATCGAACGACGAAGACTTCCGAAATTCAATGGCAAAGCCTCCGCAGAGGCTCGTAAATATTTACAACGCACCTGATCACATTTGCATGTCAAACTCGCCGGGATTTCTAAACGGGAAACATCACAATTGAAACCGCCCATTTCGTTTGGCCGAATACTCTATCGTCGCCCGAAACGATATTGAATGTTTAGGTTTCTATGAGAATATTCGCTTTCCGAGCGAGCTCGTTTTCGATCGACCTATCGTACAGCTTTTCGCGGCTAACTAATGATTCCCATAAAAAATTATTTCGCGCTATGATAGCACGCTCCTGTATTTATATTTCCTCGTCACTTTCGCTTTATTTCTCACGTTGTTTCCAACGAATATATTTCAACATTTCAAAACTTACGAATTTATATAGATTCCTATGGACGCATTGTTTTTGATCTGATAGCTATAACACCTAGAATATTTTCTTCTTAAATTATTTCCATTAGATTGTCCTTCGGTAATTTCGTTTATAATATTCAGGATATTCCTCGTGAAAAAGACTCGAGCGATGCCAGATAGAATTTCTACATTAGTCACTTCCTCTATTTTAATCGATTGTTCACAGTCACGTCAATCGTTCGTGCGAAATTATTGACCAACTTTTATTATTTTTATAGAATACTGTCGCTCTTTGAATTTCGGTATCTATCGTTGCGATGTTTGATTAATGTCTTTTATATTATATTATTTGGTTTAATGGATGTGTGCTGGCATACAAACGAACGTACACAGAGTTACGAAGCCAATAATTAAATTCTTAGCGAAACATTTATCACCGGTATACGTGGAATACGTGGAACTAACGTGTCATATGAAAAATATTCGCTTAAGTAACAAACTTGTTCGTTTCGCGCTTGTATAACGCGTTACTTGAATAACGATATATTGAAAAAGAAATTAGTTTTAAAATTATCATTATCCATAATCGTTTAACATCCGCGTCGTTCTATATCCCGAGCGATTAAATTAGACTTTATTCAAATAATTTCACATCTTCGATAAATTATAACGTTCTCATTAGCGAATATAGCATACGCGAAAACACACGGTCCTTTTTAATGAAACGTCATCGAAGGTAACTAGCTCTTGAAAATTACAACGCGAAGTTATGACAGCATTAAATATGAAACGAAACGATTATCATGTTGAGAGAAATGGATTCATAGATAGTCGACTAACACGCTATCTCGTTCGAATATGTACGTCACCTTCTATTGTCAGAAACGGTTAAATGCATTTGTGTACCTATACTAACATACGTATTGGATTACTTAATGGAAACGCATCACTCTCGTGTCATGTGCTTCCAATAAAGCCATTAACCGTTTTCCAAACGGGTATAATTTGCGTCCATTATGTCATGTTTGATATTTAATAGCTAATAATCGGAATATCATACTTGGGATCCAGTTAACAAGTTATTAAACTGATAAGAATTACTTTTTACATTTCTGCTACATTTTGAAATCGATAAAATTTCCATTCCGAAACATTTGTGCTATCGGAAAAGGTACCATTTTGGGCAACTTGTGACAGAAATAGCATAAAAGAACCGGAGAAGGCTAAGATAGGCTTACACAATTTAATAGAATATTTGCATTGAACTATACATACCAGCCATTTGCCTCGTAATTCGTGAAATTTCGTTACGACCAATTTTTTGAACATCTATATCCGATGGGATAAAAGTAAAATTTCGCCGTGGCGAGTAATCGCTGTATCACGAATGTTTATGCATTCATAGGGAAATGAAATATCGGGAAATACGGTAAAGCGTATAAAATATCGAAGGTAAAATGCAAGTTCCGATGTGTACAGAGTAAATACAAATATGAATCGAATTGGATAAACATTCGCAAATAATTACCAAAATACCTATTTAGAATGTTTCATCTTTTACTATCATTACCAAAAAATTATTCCTCCTAAAACGTAAGATAATGGATATAAGAAAAAATAAACGTACCAGTCTTCGAAAATCCCCCTATCCAATCTGCCCGTATCCCTCCATTAAATTCAGACACAGTATGTTCCCCAGAATTATATCGCGCGTACGGTATATACGTATATATAGCGAAGAGGAAGCTCTGAATCTTGAAAAAAGTTTCCATTATAAATGGCCATTTCGTCGACGATTTTTTCATCATGGCGGCGAAACGAGGTCGAAAATTCGTTCGTCCGAACATTTTCTACGTTGCAACCGCGCAGGTCGCGTTTAGAAATCACTGTGAATTCCGCATGCAAATGCGATCGAGTGCTTGGTGCGTAAATATTTACGAGGCTGGTTGCCGCGAGAGGGCTAGAATAGGGCTAAGGGAGAGAGAAATAGACGAAAGCATGTATTATTCAGAGGACAATCTTCGAGAGTACTTATAAATGGGCGATATTTAAGAAAGAGAATAATCCCGTGTGATACATAGATATATGGAGAAAGAAATAGGGGAATGGCGAACAGGCCAGACGTTTAAAACGAATTGAAACTTTGTAGGGAGGTTGCAAAGCGGACACATATATTTATTGTTCACGATGCTTTATTTATTACCTCATCGCGTGTACACTGACCCCCGTGGACGATGCGATCCGAGTACTGGGAAATTAATTTCGTTTCGACTTACCTGAAACAGAAAGATGTAAGGTGATTAGTTTAGCAAGATAATCAGCGATTCTTCGGGAAGTTCTTATCGTTCGATGAGATATTATTGATGTTCGTACGACAAATTAATTTGAATTTTTGTTCGAATAACGTCGACGCGAATATTTTTAACAAGACATTACGGCCTGGCTTAAATACGATTGTTTGAACGAAATAGTTTTATTTTATGAGAATTTAATAAATTATTTGTTTTTATTCTGTTGAATTTTCATTATTCCTCCATGGAGTTTATATTAATTAAAAATGTAACAAACGTACAATGTTATTCGCGTATTCACAGAAAAAAATGTTAATTAGTACGGTTAACATCAGAATCATATAACAGGTAGGAATGTAGGTTTTATTCTCATTTCCGTCTTCGTTATCGTTCTCTACGTCATAAGCTATTAGATTTCATTCGGGAAAATATGCCAGTTTTACCATGTGCGAGCATTTTCAATGATTTATTTAATTTCGAATTGTTTTTCTTGCGAGCAAAATTGTTCGAGCAATTCGACGCAGAAATAACACCAAGAAGAAATATAGGAATAAACGAACAGATAGTAATATTTTAAAATACAACTGATTCCTCCGTTTCGCGATACAGTGATCTAACTTTCTGCGTATGCATGCACCAATATCACACGTGTCTACATTTGTATCATTTATAATTCCATTAATTTGTCACAAAATGCCTTTATTTTTGACGACATAGTGTGTATTTGAGTACGTTATAATTTCAAATCAAAGCTCGATATTCTTTTAAGATAATAGCCCATAGATATAATTGATATCCTGTGACGTAACAAATCTCATGAATACAAAGCTACAGAATTTCCTGTTAATTTCCGCTTCCATCTGCTATTTAACTATTTACCGTTCCATCTATGCGTACATTCAAGAAATAAAAATATAATACGCACGTACGTACACACTAATCTTGACGAATATTCATTATTGATTTTCTTTGTTCTCTATTTTTACCTTAAACATTGACAAATCAAGTATCAACGCATCTCTTTAAATCATATTTTCATGTTCTACGCTTCATTTTCATAGTCATTGACTGTTTATAATCGTACGAGAGTACCACATACTGAATGTCACAAAATTTAATGTACTCGGACCTGGTTAATTAGCAGGTCAATTCAAATACAACGGCGTGCCGATGCTTTCTTCCAGCCAATGTACAACCAGGAAGTTGGAACGCACGCAACTAGCTCAGACAGATTCGAATACGATATGCAGACACGTTCTCAAAAGATTGTGAAAAGAGGGGAATGTGAAAGAAGTTGGCGATTACCGTGGCTAAAGGATCACCGAGAGAAGTTAAAGACGAAGAGGAAGAAAAACGAAGGAGGGCTGCGATCCGTCTGAAGGCTTTTACCAAGTCCTCGGGTGGTATACAAGAGACGCGTGTGAATCGTGCGTCGATTCCCTAGAAGATCTAGCAATAAGACCGCTGTGCTCGAGACCCGGCAGCCAGCTTTCGCTTTGCTTTTCATCGCAGCCGAGACCCGTGCCTGTTCCGCGTGACCTTTCAAGGCCTATCCTCTCCGCTTCTTCGTTGCGTATGAAAAAGCTCGCATTTCCAGGGGAACGTAATCGCCCCTAGCGAGAATGTGGAAAGCATCTTTCTTCAACGTCGCGATATCAAAGACGCCGGCCAACGATAATTACTGTTTGTTCCGATCACTGACGCGAATTGATTGTAACGCGCAGGAAGTTTCATCTTTCGAACAATATTAACACTAGAACTATGAAAGTTGACGTTCCTTTCGACGAAATTTCTTACACGCTTTCGACAAAATTGAAATGGAATCATAATTATATAGGGTGGTTGGTAACTGGTGGTACAAGCGGAAAGGGGGTGATTCTACGCGAAAAAAGAGGTCGAAAATATAGAATAAAAATTTTTCGTTCGAGGCTTTGTTTTCGAGAAAATCGACTTTTAATTTTCGCTCGGTACGCCTGCACTTTATCGCGTCTCGTTATAACGGATCTCACTGTAAGTCGTTGTCTCGATTTTTTAAATTTTCGAATTTTTTAAATTTTTAAATTTTTAAAATTTTAAAATTTTTAAATTTTTAAATTTTTAAATTTTTAAATTTTTAAATTTTTAAATTTTTAAATTTTTAAATTTTTAAATTCTTAAATTCTTAAATTTTTAAATTTTTAATTTTTTATTCTATATTTTCGACTTCTTTTTTCGCGTAGAATCACTCCCTTTCCGCTTGTACCACCAGCTACCAACCATCCTGTATATAAAATTTCAGCCTTTCCGCTTGTACCGCCAGTTACTAACCACTGTAACTATATACTAACTGTATATAGATTTATTTGTTTATGTTATTCGTTTGTTTTTTATATTGCTTTAATTGAAATCATATATGTACTATACGCGTTAGGTCATTATATATCGATAATCGTTTATTTATTTAGCAAGTATGTTTATGTGTGATCATTAAATTGTTGATATTCATACAAATTTCTATTTCTATGCACACGACGAAAGAAACTGAAAACAGAGATTTGTTTCACTTGCTGAATATCGTAACGTTTATCGAACATCTTATGTGCTTATGTATTTTTGTGACTTGAAGTTTCTCGTGGATGCATAAACACTGGCGATCTAACGACGATCACAGTTGTTTGTTTATTACTTAAGCTAATTTAATCGCAACTGTATTAATTAATTCGATTTTTAAATATTCC
Source organism: Bombus impatiens (assembly GCF_000188095.3). Lineage (NCBI taxonomy): Eukaryota > Metazoa > Arthropoda > Insecta > Hymenoptera > Apidae > Bombus > Bombus impatiens. The sequence goes on from NT_176452.1 coordinate 2,077,899, forward strand.
AAATTCGAATAATAATTCAGTTTAATCGTATACGTAACACGATCCAAATACCATAATAACTCATTAATTGCGTATCATGGTTATTAAGTAGGTAATAATTAGAAGGAAGCTTGAAATATATCGTAAACGTCGATACGGTTAAATATACATAGATTTAAGCCACTTTGAAATTGAAGTAGGTAGTTGCTGGATTTTAAAGTTGCCAAGAGCGGACTTTCGCGATAACACACCCGGCGAATTTTCGAACGAATTCCGAATGCATAGCTTGTATGTAATACGATTTGCAGAAGTGGTATCGCGAACGTAGATAAATTCGCGACAAATGCATGCAAACGTCTGAATACCAATACGAACTTTTGTTCGATCGTGCGTTTAAAAGGAAAGAATATGCTTCTAGATACGTATAATACGTTCGTGAACATATTCTATCTCATATACACACACGAAGAAACATATTTGCATTTATAATTTGTGGATTATGATAAAAATTACAAATTTTAATATGCTTTTACCGTACTTTACAGCGTATAGATTAATTTTATGAATCGTTAAAAAATTTTAACATTAGAGAAACAGTTGCTTTCTACACGTTACAATTGAAATCACGATAAATGAAGTAATACAACGATTAATATTTCAATCGATGATCAATTAAATTCACATTGATGTATAAACATATTCGTGATATATTTGTTGCGTGTATTTTGTATATATTTTGCATAAATATCGATAGTTTACTTATGGAACTAGGAAAATACGTGAAGGTAACCACTAACAACTGTTTGCGAAACTTAGAAATGGAACGACGAGAATGGAGCCGTTTTATTGTCAGAGAAGCCATACCACCCTCATGCTGGACTGCGTTAACGCCGATAACTGTACACTGCAACGTGTGTGGATAAAACAGACTTATGTGCACCCGCATATACGACCTGCTTTCCAAGCAAACAGTTCATGACCGGTCCAAAGAAACTACGTGTATTTGTGTGGGCAACGCGCTGTGAGAAGATAAAAACCACCATTGTACATACGATGAACGAGGAATACATTTTTCAATTTATACAAATTCATTAAACGATCGACGGATTAACGAGGCGAGTTTCGCACCAATAAAGCGTGATAAAGTACATACGATTTTTGTATCGTTATTTATTAAAGAACAACTTTTTACAATCTTCCGTAGATAATTATTATTCGTTAAACTAAAATTCTATTTAAAAAAACTCACTTTGGTGAAAATTCAACATTGTTCTTTTTAATATTAATATTTCCTTTAATATCCTCTCGACTTTTAGTTAATTCTTTACGTTGTTTATAATTCGATAAATCTTCTCGCGATTCGCGCAATACTGAAACTCATCTTTTACAAAAAAGGAGAATATTTCGAGAAGAGAAACGATATACGTATAATAGATTCCAATATGTTACGCTCACATCGTAATAGAAGTGAAATTAAAGAACGAACAAACGAATAGAAAGGGAAAATAAAATCGTTCGTATCCAAATTTGCTACAATTCTTCTGGAATGTCGAAAGAACGAAGAAAGAATTTTGAAATTGGGCTGCTCGTGTGTCGGGAATCAAAATATAGGTAATATTCGGGACGAGTCGAGCGACGACGTGATAAAAACACGGCGCAAATAAAATTCAGAGGTACGCGGAAGAAGCAGGCCGTGGCATTTGTTTATTTGTTTACGCTGGTACTTTATATAGGGCATTACGCTAAAAATTTCGTGAATATTCAAGGCTCGTTGAAGACCCGAAAGAGCTCTCGACGAATTCAGCCAACGTTATTTTCATTTATTCAATGGACTGCACTTTTTTCCATGACGTCAAACTCCCGCCTTCTTTCTCTTCCTATTTCTCTTTCTTCTTCTTTTTCCTTCCCTTTGCGCACATTCTAATTTAATTCGTAAAAATGGCCACTGAGATCTCGAGTGTTTTCAGGGCTCTATGCACGCCGCCCTGGCTCAACCATCTTCACGAGCATTCAGCGTCAATAACATTCTTTCCGGATCCACGAATCCGCGTTACACATACACGGTCGATGGCTAGATTCCACCAGGCAAGGTTTTTTGCACGTCGAAATGCATCGTCGATTTACACGAGCCCTCGTAAACTCGGCTTCTTGCGACTAGAATCGCTTTTGACCTCGTATCTCTTTGCAAAACCCTTTCGCTGCTCTATGACGCGAATAAATATACTGGGATTCCATGGCACGCGTGGCAAACTGGGATTAAGCTGCCCGCAAAATACAAGTCTACCGTGCTAAGAGTCGGCCCTCCAAGCGTACGCATAATTTCCTTTTAATCGTTTGCACACCGACGTTGGCTCATGTGTAAAGTCTCTGTTCTATGGGGCGTCTTAAAACGAGCGCGGAAAAGTTTGAGAAATTTCTGATAGGATATTACAGCGAGTAAAACGTAAAGAAGAGGGTAGATATGTGAGGTATTCGTTCCATTCCATGTAACAGTTTCAAACTAATTGAGAGTATGAGGGTTATTTTAACAGAGAAACGATTGACGATGATAGGTGTTGCGATTTTCGGAATATTTAACTCTTCAAGATTATTGCATACGGTGAAATTTCATCCCACGTGAGTTTTCGTTTCATCAACTTGCGATAATATCATCATTGTACATTATTTATAACCGTTGTATATGATAACTTTCCTACCTTTGTCCTAGCACTGAATAACAATGAAACGTTTAATTCCACTTCGCCTGATTAATCTTTTCACTCGCAAAAGATGCACAGTGACACATATTGATATTCGAACGTTTCGTGAAATTTAAGAATTAGTTACCTCGTTGTTTCTTATTTAGGAGGAGTACATGCATTGTGAATGAATAAAAAATACGTTTCCACGAACTACGATATTTGTTCCGATATATTGAAAAAAAAAAGACAAACTAGTTCATAGTTAGAAACGAACGTTTACAAGGATAATGTATGCGAATATTAATTCGAGTCACTGCGCTTAAGTAAACTTCCGGCCGTGATAGAGGGAAAACACACGTATACAAACGGAATGTGTTTCCGACTCATCAAGAAATCCGCTGTCGGTTATGTGCATTTAATCCTCGGTAAGGAGAGGCAGGCAGCTATGTACGGGCAGTAGAACAGGAATGGAGAACGAGTAGGACGTGCAGACACGGAACGTTCAGGTAGGAGGGAAAAAAAAAGACAAGCGACAAGACGTAAGACGGTAGTATGGAAACGCGGGGGCAGTCGTGCACGTCAAACAGTAATCAACAGAGGCAAACACAACGCGTAAATATGACGTGCCTCCTGTCTGCGAGACTGGAACGCCTCGCTTATCGTTTCTATCCTTCGGCGTAAAAGGAGTCAGACTAAGGATCGACCATTTTCGTTTTTGCCCTTATTTTCTAGTTCCTTTCTAAAAAAAAAAAAAAATCACATTTTAATAGTAAATTATATCGTCGTATTGTTTCTCGTAAAATTCAATTCGTCGGAATTACGAAAGAGATTTAGTCATATTTGGAGATGTAAATCGTTATTTGTTGAGTAACGTAACTCACGAGGGTAGAAATATTAGACATTAAGGTTTTAATCTATACGCAAATATTAAGTACCGATGTCGTTAACAATGGTTGTAAATTAAAAGTCAATCTTCTAACTTTACTTAATAATTCTGGTAGAATATAGATAGCATAGTTGGCATTCTACCATAAAAATGTTTTACGTTCGTGTCAATTTATGCTAAATAATTTTCGTTATGTATTAATCTTGTGAATTGGATACAAGGCCAATGATTTGTATATTACGCTCTATTTGCCATCGAGTATAGAATCGCGCTCAATTGTTCCATACAAGTTACTAAAAGCTACATTCCATACATTTTATATGATACGCTACGATATGTACAAAATAAAGAATAGGTTTTAACACGCCAATGTGTAATACGTTTTGTACAATACGTACGACATATTCAGAATATAGAGCAGATTTTAATACGTCGACGAATATTACGTTTCATGTAATACATACGATACATACACTCTTAAATTGGTTTCAAATTGTGCAATATAACGTCTCATTACGGTAGTAACGAAACTTCATCGTGTTTCATATAATAAACTAATTTCATATAATGTACGCGTACAAGTTTCCCGTAGTCGTTTTCCATGATACTTGAGTGAGTATGCGTATACGCAAAACTACTTTTACAATGGCGTCGTCCGACAAACCTACAAACTCAACGAAACGCGAAAAGAAGGCGGCTGCCTCGAGTTTTCATGACACATCTCGCCAACGCTTCGAACCTTGTTAATACATTCTTCGACGATCCATTTGCAATTGCGTAAGACAAATGCTTTCCGCAACAAATGCGCCGAGACTAATGTATTTCTCGATGGAACGATTTATCGAAAGAAATGCAACGATTTCGACGATTCCGTTTTATCGAGGAATCGCCGCGACATTTAATATCTAGACCAGTCATTAATCGCGAGCTCTATTATCGGGATGCAACGGGCGACGACATTTTGCTACTTCGACTCTCTTTTAGGAATTCGTCGTCTTGCCTGTGCCATCATTCACGAGACAGCGAGATCGAAGGAAATCGCTGAAAGTGTTTGACGAAAGTGAAGAAAATTTAACGCTGTCCTCGACCAGCTATAATGCGGATGGAAGATTTGTATCGTTCTTCAAGGTCGAGTATTGCGTCAAGAATACATTAGAATCGAAGGAAAAAGAACTATCGTTACGACGCCGAAAATATTTCCAAGATTTATACGAAACATCGAAGATTTGAGTTTAGAATAATTTTTTAAAGTTATTGCATACTTTCTGTTATATACGTACATTTATTTCCATCGAGATATATTTTAGCAGAGGGCAGGTACGTTTTTATTTTAGTATAAATTCCATTTCTCTGGAAATATTTTTCGGATTTCTCGGCTGATATTTTTCTCGGAATACGAATGAATTTTTTAGTAGCCTGTACATTCCTGATAGCTCTTCTTAAATTTGAGGAGCGAAGAGATATTTACAGGGTTAACTTCTACTGAACATATATTTGATGATAAATACGTAAAAACACTTTTGGATGTATTGGTTCGCGCTAATGAGATTCAATATTACAGATTTTATTATTACAATTTTAACAATTTCAGTATCTGTATCGGTAACGTTATTAAAACTTTATGCTTTCTGTTTAAATATTGATCTGCCATATCTGATGTGCGTATATAAATATACGTTGATAACGTTATAATTATTAGACATAAATATTTATATAAATCCAATATCAATCTATTGATTTTATATATTATAGAGACATCGAGATTAACATTCAGGGTATACGTATGAAATTTAACGGAAGATTTTCGTTCAAGGTATCACACGTTTGATTGTATAACGTATTACAGATACAACTTAAACCATCTGTAATGTATATATATATATATGTATATATATATACATATATGTATATCTCCCTTGTGAGGAGAGCATAGGATATTCGGGTCGCTAATTCGACCTAAATTGTGCACATAGTTAATGCCTACTATCTGTAATAATATGCTGAACGCACGTGCTACACCATTCTAGAATTTTCGCGAGAATATCATATGTAATGTATTATATGTATAACACATAACTCATCTATCTAAATGTTACATATCTAATATAATTCAAGATTTATTCAAGAAAAAATGTTTTGTTAAAAAAAGTTTATTTTACTATCAAATAATTAATACGATGTCAAGTAGAATAATAACAAAATATAAGTTATAAATGTACCTAAAAAATACTCTCTCGCGTCAAAATAATTTGTAATTAAAAATCATTGGTTGCTTTTATTCGATGTTAAGAGGATTCGTATTATGTATCAAGCACTTGCCTATAAACAAATATAGTTTTAAACAACGTTATAGCTCAAACGATAGCTTGTACGGTCAATATAATTTACGAATATCTAACATATGATAGACATTAATCAAATATAATCGATAACACGAGTGCCATGTGCAGCCCTTATTGGAGCTGATAGCTTGATCATTATAGCAGATAATACAATAGTAATTCCTTCGATTGATCAATTTCGACATTACCGAATTTCTAGAAATATTTCACCGTCAGGCTGTGACCTTTAACCGCAGAATTTTATGCAGAATATAGAATATATCAAGTATCGTAGAATTGATCTACATAGAAATTGTTCAAGTATTCAAGAGACGGATAAGATACGTTCCAGACGCATCAGCCGCGATGGGCGATTTCGAATCAACGTGTACTTCGAGAATTTCAACAGAATCGAACGGAGCGTAGAAGAGAAAATAGAGGATGACAAGTAGAATCGACGTTGAGAAGCAATCACTTTGCATTTACGAATTTGAACGCGACAGCGGATGGTGTATACCGAGAGAAGTGTAACGTAACAGGTGCAGAAAAAGAGAAGCCAGCCAGTGCTATCTATACATAACGGTGGGAAAAGGCAATCGGACGTACGGATACGCGTAAAATTCCGGCCAACTAAAAGCGTTTTCTTTCTCGTTCTGCGCACAAAGGAGACGAAACTGTGTTTCTGTTCCGGCGTGTTTTATCGCGAAAGCGAAACGAGTTAAAAGCTGCGTAAAAATTCACGATGAGCGACGGTAGAGCTCTTTAGCCGGAGTATCTCGCGTAATAGCGCTTGCAATTAATGAGATACCTAACTGTAGGGAGGTGTCCCTCTCGTTCGTAAGAGTTCTCGAGCGGAAGTGCTATTGAAATTATGACGTGACGCCACTTCGCCAAGTGGAAAAGTATTTCAACGTTGCGCCGCTCGCATTCACGCGCTGGATGCTATTGTCGCGCGGGAAAAGAGCTCGCGCGTCATCGAAGAAAGCTTCTCATCCTCTTTCCGAATTGTTCGCTAATCGTATGAAAATCTGACGGAAGCGTCTATGACGTATTTCGAATACGCTGCATCAAAATAGAATTAGGCGTAAAGCATGGTTTTACGATTCCTGGTGATCGCTTTAGCACAAGTTGCAGATATTTTGTGAGAAAACGATGTGGTATTATATATTCTCCGCTCTGAAGTCTTGGGGCAGCTGTTACGTTAACTTCAAAATAGCGAAGAATGAATTATCATTAAGATACCGAGAATTTGTATGGCGAAGAAATTAGATGCTTCTAGTACCTCAACGATCTTGTTGAAACACGCGCGGAATTAAAAATTCGTAATCAACATCAAGTACGAAATTTTTATTAGAAATTGGGAATGTGCTACTTTAGGGCGCGAGTGTATATAATTTTATGCTACATTTTATGTTTATGCTGAACTTGACAAGATTAATTATTTTAGTAACACGCTGGAACTCCGTTTCTACGAAGTGCATCTATTTGGACGAAATTTTACCTACGTTCTGTCTGATTAAATAAACTACCGCCGGTTGAATCTACTCACCGAAACGCGAACGTTATATGAAGTAAAATTCATAGGTCGTAAAAGCAATCGGCGGATTTGTATTACGCGAACTCGAATTATATACAAACTGTTAGTACTCCGATAAATTCAGATAAATTGGGTGTTCTATCATACTTAACCTAATTACGTTCTTTCGATCACCTTCGGTCCGATTACATTTGTTCACGGTTTGAACAAAATATAGGAAAAGTCACGCGCCATTTTTCTCGTTCCAAATTTTTGTTAAACGTCTTCTGACGACGTTCGAAATTCTTATCGTCTGCTAAAATGCGAGCAACATCGAAATATAAAAACTCGAGGATCATAGGAGAATTAACATACAAATTTACCAGAAGAATCTGGCGTGAAACAACGAATTGTCGAATCTATCGTCTCTATCGTCACGTCAAAGATCTAAAAATTGGATCGATTATCCGTTTGACAGGTAGGCTTCGATGAAACCGAGAACCACTGAGCTTAAATGCAGAAATAAATCACAGCCCCTTCGAATAAAGACATTTATAACTCTCTTTGTTAATTATATACTTGTCGAGTGTCCGCTATCACGTGGAAATGTCTGTCACAGTCGGAACGTCTGTACGAACCGAACCGATTCACTGACGCAGACTGCAACACGCCGCACACCTGTCACCGAGTACATTTTTGCAGAGAAGCTGTGAGAGCGCCTCGGCTTGATGGTGCATTGTTACAGGCTACGCGAATATAATGCCCGCGCAAATGTGACGTCTTCTCTTGTTACTGGACACTTTGCTCCTAGCCATACTCTGGTTATCTATTCTGTTGGAACTGCTGTTAAACACACGAACGGTATACGAGCTTCTGTTCGTCTCATATCGAAGAAAAATGTATGGTAATCCTTCCATTGATAATGATACAGCAAGCATTTTATAGAACGTAAAAGGTATTTACGTTTCAAGGGCAGATTAAAAAATATAACGAATATACCGAAATTTGCCATTGCTTTGTTTTGTCAAAAAATTGCATCGTGTTGCACTGTATGCGTACGTAGAACTTTGTCGTATAATTATCACGTATGTTTTATTATATTATCATCATCATCTCAGTATCATAATTTTTAAATTAGCTTTTAAATTAGCATGCCTGAAGATTGAGATTCTTTCTACAATGTTTAAGAATTAGAATCCTATCCATTTGGATTTCATTGATTAGCATGTATTTATTGATTCAATATTCAGTATTATGATATTTCATTGATTGAGATTTGGATATAACGACATCATCGTTGAATAAAATATACGAATATCGATATAGAAATATTTATGTTCGTATTATATTTGTATATATATGCACGTTGCAAGGCAAAAGTATGTTTACGTTCATTTTGCACAGGTTTTCGTATCTTATGCGAATCTGTTCGTGTAAAAGCAGCTTATAAAAAAGATTCAAGTACGTATGTTAATGCCATTTCTCTCCTCCTTTACTCACTAGCTACAAAGATTCTTTCATTGAAAGTGGTTGACTTAAGAATAAGCGCTATACATATTTAGAAATGTGCTCCCCTTTCAGCAAAGAAGTCGTAGACTTTGGTCTAATTATTTCTTCTTTTTTCCACGCGGGCTAGCGGTTTCGTAAGGAACAGAAATAAGTGTGCTTCCGGTCGACAGCCGCGGCTTTCCCTCTTAAGCTTCTTCGTACTCCTTTTCGCTAGACCTCTCTTGAAACCAACCACGTTCCATACATGTGACGAAACCCTTCATTTTTAAATAGAAGCTTCTTCGCGGTACGCGAGCGTACTTCCGGAAAATCTCTGTTTTCCTTTCCACGATCCGCTCTTCTTGGTAATACGGTTTTCTTAATAACGATATTAGTCTTTTACCTTGATACTCGAGTAACCAGATGATCCACCGATGACTCGTTCTTTGATTCTGTAGGTTAATTTAAAACGAAGATTGATACGAAAAATCGAATAATTTAAAACTCCTTTCTTTCGGATACTTGCCAAATTTCAACGTAATACTTATTAAAGTAATTTATATCGTCAGATTGTTCGCGTGGTGATGCAACTAAAAATCCTCGAGGAAGACGGTTCGAAATAATCCAAACATCTACAAAGAACACGTTTCTTTTCGATTTAATTAAGAACATTTCTCGCGAGTCTTTAAAAGAATATTACTCGTTGTTAAAAAATACTGATTTATATCGTGACGCTGGTCTTTTTAAACGTGTAAACGAATATTTTTCTAGCTCGGTAATGGAGCTTCCGTAAAACTTTACGATTCGACATAAACTCATAAGCTTGATCAGCCAGTGGTCGTAAACGAAAAGCGAAGGTCCCCGATGATGCACTGTTCGGTACGTGAGAAATTAAAACGTCTATAAAGAATTGTAAATGACTAGTAGCGTAGTCGTTTATAGGTTTACGAGCTTTCCGCCGCATCTCGACACTGTTCTTATCCACTTTATCTTTTCATCGCGTCTCTTTATTACCTACGTCCGGCCATCGGCGTATGTTCTGACAAATCAGGTTAGTGTACCGATACATCGCTTCAAAACACTACCAATCACACTTTACACCTGTTCATATAATGTTTCTATTTTCCGCTCTATATTTTGTCGAACTGTAGTCTCAGATTTTTCAAACAGATACACTTTCTACAACGTTCTGATGGTTTTTGAAATTTTATTCGCTAACAGAACCGTAACAAACTTTAGGCGTCTAGCCTGGTCTGCGTCGGAAGGGAAAATACATTAACTGGCGCATTACCTACGACAACTGTATATATTCTGGTTCGAGGACAAGGGAGGGAAAGCTGAGTTTAAATGGCGAACGTGGATTTGCGAGTAAAGACGGTATTAGGTGTTTCGCCGCGATTATAGCGGGATCTGGTCCTAGAGCGGATTCCCCGTGTGGGAAAACACACTGAAAACGAGCGAACCGGACACTGCTGCTCCAAGGAAGCTCGCTGAATCCTCGTTGGTCGAGAAAGAAACTACAGAAACGTTTTATGCATACGCTACTCTCCTCTTCTGGCGAGTGGTTTCGCGTCAGAAAAAAATGCACTGTTAATAAGCAACTGGCTATTAAGCTTTCTTCGACTACCGCTTCAACTAGTCGTTAATTAGCCGTTTCTTATTTTACTCGTTTGCGAATCTCCGCTTCGTCACTTAAAGAGGACGTATTCTTTCTGTTCGTCTTTCGCCAGTCTACCGTTTCGTTCTGATCACGTACAGTGGCTCACGCGAGTATTCCAGCGCTATGGGAAACTTTTTACGTACATGTTGCACAAAACATTTAGAAATTTCATTAGCACTGTGAAAGACAGCTGCACGACAGTGACACGATTATCGCGATCTGAAGCGGATCTGAAAATCTATAGAAAAGGTACAGGATGTTTATTCGTAAACCTCGCAAAGATCATCAAGTATTTGTGCCAATAACATAGTAACATAGTAATATACAGTGAAATTATCCTCAGCACTAATTGTACGTTTAAGAGCGCACCATTCGTCCTGTATACTAATTTTTCACTAAGCGTATGTTCGCAATAAGCGTCTCGCAACTTCTATGTACATTTTCAAATTCCTCCCAGATTTTACCATCGTAATCGCGATAATCGCGTCCCGCTACTATACGGTGCTTACGAAATCTCAAATTTTATTTTCTCCTCGTGTCCTCCGTAAGGAGTCGCCTCAAACTCGCGTGTACGTGTTACTTAAAACACCGTGCGTACAGAACAAAATTATTGAAAATTCTCGTTCGCTCGTTGGAATCTCGTTTGAACGGAGACACGAAGCGACGCGTTCCTTTTACCCTATTTGTATACACGTGAATCGTTCGTTGATCCTTCGCGGATCGAAACAACGGAATTTGAGGTCGCGGGCAGCGTCGGAAACAGG
>NT_176452.1:2089820-2095599 GCF_000188095.3 Bombus impatiens
AACGAGCCGTGCCACGGTTCTGGTCGGCTTCATCTTTTGAAACTCGTTGTACGTAGGCGCGCACCAGCCCGCCCGTAAATATTCGCCGGCACTAGGTTCTTGCATATTCATTTCTAGCGGACGTACACAGCACTCGGACCGAAATAATGGTCACGGATTCCGTCGGGACACGCGGCCCAATCTCTTCTAATTCCTCTTTGCCTTTTTCCTACCTTTGTCTAAACCCTTCGTCCGAATGTTCCTCTAGTATATTTCGTCGCGATCCTTTTTTCGCGCGGCTTCGTTGTGCTCCGAAAGAAATCGCTGCTTCCACGCGGAGGGAATTATGCAAACCGGAGGCGAGAGAAGAAGAGAAAGCGAATCTATCGAGAGAGCGAGCGACATCGCTGTTGTAAAGGAATACAAGTTGTAAATACTACTGAATTTACGTTTATTACGTTAATCTATGGAGTGGAAATTTATGCATATTTATTATTTATATTATGTAGTGGAATCTTTTGCGGTGAATTTTTGTAATTGAAAAATATTACATATAGGTATTAGGATAGCTAATATTTATCGGACAATTCTAACAATATGTAGTTCGTTTTGTATTTTACAAAAAAATTGTAACAATTTTTGCTGTATTTAGTATTTGATGTTACGACACGCGAACGATGTGACACGTTTATAATCAAATAAGTAGAATACGAAAACATTAAAGTGGTAAATAGCAATTCGCGTCGTAATATACTTATGGTCAGCATGTACGTGAAAGAGGAATGGAGGAATTACTGGAATCTGAAAGTTGGAACGTGTAATATTGCTAACTATACGTAGCTAATTAATTCTCCTATTTCCACTGTTCCCCATGGCTACATATTTCGAATTACGTAGTAGAATATTACTCTCGTTAGAAGATAATCGTAGAATTGCGGACTAGTTTCGTTCAATCCGTGAAAGATCATCTTTAGATGTCAAACTGAGTTCCTTATAATATCGTCTTACGATAGTCATAAAGATTCCAGAGCAACGTTCAACGACTAAGAAACGAAATTGTTTAATTAAATACATACGCTGATTACCGAATGTAATATGTATAAAATTATTGAAAATCCAAAAGATGCGCAAGAAAATCTATTATACAGCAATGTTGGTAGCTTCTATAATTTGACAAATTAATTAAAAAGGAAAGAAGCCGTGGAAGATGAGATGCGATATATAATCGTAAATGGAATAAACTCAGGACAATGAAGTATTCAAACATTTCTAGCAATTTCAACGACATAAAGCGATGTAATACTACGTAAAATATTACCGAGCTACATATGATCACAGAACTGACATTTCTGACGCTGAATGTAATTAAGTGGTGAACCTCAAAGCCGCTCTCGGAAGTTACGTAGAAGCAAAGGACAGGATCGTGTGCAACAACGTAAAACAACGTCAAAATTACTCGAATTAACCTGACGTTTTCACTGAACAACTTACTTACGGATAAATTGTCTTATTCATGGCGTGGAATTATGCACGTTGCAGCGAAACAGAAGGATAGCTTCATTTGTAGATAGCGAACAATATAAAGAAAGAGAAATTAATTTTAGGCTACTAACAAACTTACGGCGTTACTCGTTTCGAACTACAGCGAACCGCAGGCTGTAATTGCTCCTTGTATTATTTAAATATTATAATAATACCAATAAATTATGAAACTTGAATCGCAGAAATGAAAATTGAAGGTATATAATTTTATCCATACATTTTCCAATAAAAGATCGTTGAAACGTCTAAAGGCGTATCGTGGTAAATGTATAAAATTTCTATGAAAAATTTGGAATTGAGTACATTTATATAAAAATTATGTACGTAGAAGGATTTCTTTTTATAAAGGAAAATGTACAATTCAATTTGTTCGATCGCTCGATCGTCAATTTCACTTCACGTGTGTCATCGTTTGCATATGTATGCACGAAATAGCTACGGCCAAAGCACGTGTCCTGTTTCGTGTCGCTTTGAGCGAAATCAAATACCGAGACCGATTAATTTAGTGTTTCGATATTTGTAGCCCGTACATAGACACGTGATAATTAAATTGATCAGGCAATTAGTCAAGTTTTCTCCGCAAACAGCCATCCTCCGAACGTTCGGTCCGCCAAGTGTACAAATATTAGACGATTCGATCGCTGCCATGGTGACGCGCCATAACTTTTATCCTCGATAAATCGTCAGGGTTAAAGACGCAATGGTAACGAGTAACGTTACAAATAAATTCGAACCCGATCAGAATTCTTTGCACAGGCTGCGAGCACTTGCAACGAACAGACTATACTTTTAAGTAGATTGATCCAACCTCGACTGGACAGGTATCGTACAATATTAACAGGGGACAGGTTTGAAATATTTACAAGCACGTGTAATAGTAGTTTTAAGTATAATATAATTGAAACTAGGATTCTACTTTGAGTAGATTAGCCCAGCCTAGACTGGACAGATATTATGCGCAATACACGAGACAGATTTGAAATATTTAACAGACGTAATGGTAGTTCTAAACATAACTAAACTTTGACCAAGTAGACTCGATCTTTTTATAAGCATCCTAATCAGAAAATTGATCTGTCATATTCTACTACTAATATCTTTTTCCTCGTAAAATTCTTTCAGACGCTAAAGTGTTGCATCTCAATACATTCTCGAATCCTATATCGGCACTCTTCTTGAAGATCGACATTTTTTACGTAGAACGTGCAATCCGAGTACTTTAGGCAAACAGAAAAGGAAACTTCGCCTCTCGCGAGTAATAATTAACAACCGAACCGTACGAAGTGAAACGTTTGTTTCGGTATCGGCTGAGGCTCGCGCGTACCGAAACTGACATCATCCCTACTCGGGATAAAATAATCTAGTCACACGCGAAAAAATAAGCGGGATTACGTGACCGTAGATAGAAATGGCCATTTCTAAAACAGCGCACCGCTCGGGCGAGGCATTCTTCGAAGAGAGCACCGTGCGTTTCTCTTCTCGACAGCGTGTGGATGCATATATCCGCGAAACGACGGAGCATAACGGCATAACGCGAACGCAGCCACATGATGTAAAAAGTTGCGACACGCTTAGCCGGCACGCTCAACAAGGCTAGAATATGGTCGCTGATAGGACCTTTCTCCTTTTTTCTCTTTACGATTTTCCCTTCGTTCCTGTCTCCTTTCTCCGCTCTCTTCTGTCTTTTTTTCCCCTCCCTTTCGCGGTCGTATAGGCGTAACAACTTCGAAATATCGCTTCGAAACAGTCGACCGCGATCGCAGTTTCAATTACACCGAATCTAACTGTCCCGCTTCTTTATCGATTCTTGCCCCCTCGATTCGCCTTTTTTTCCTTTTCTCTTCGTCCACTTTTCCCCCTCTTACTCTTCCTTCCCTCCTTCTTTCCGTTCACGATGCTTTATCATCCGTTCTCTATTAATTAAGGGAAAATAGAAAAGTCCGCAACAAGATAGAAGAGTGCGCGAGGTTTTCAGCGGCGTCGGATACTTTCACTGTACGGGCCCCGTTCTAGTTTTCGTTCGAACCTGCTGCCTCCGCCCCTCTCTATTGTTCGGTATCGATTTTTGTTTGCCCCGTAATTGGACGAAACCGCCGGCTAAATCTCGCTTGTTCACGATTCGAGCGAGCGGATGCACCATACAAATGTAAATTCCCGCGGCGGACGACGATGTCGATGTCAAGTGACACTTTAAAGGTCTCGTGGCTTTCAATTTGCACGCCGTTAATTAACGTCAAGGCGATCTTCGTCCTTGAAAGGGGTCGCAGGGGCGATGAAAGAGGAGGAAGAGGAAGAGGAACGAGAAATAGGTAGGAGGAGCGAAAGGAGGATCGAACCGGCTATCTTTGAGAGAGACAGAGACAGAGACAGAGAAAGACAGAGAGAGAGTTTAAGACACGCGCGAGTTAATGTTAATTAAGTCGAGACTGTCGACCGAGATTTAATTAAAAGGAGTTGCAGCCCGCGGGAAGGTGATGCGCCAATCCGTTGAAATAGCCTGCCACTTCTATAACTGTGCAATTATCCGATATTTAATAATCCCATCGAAGAGGCACACTCGAGAAGTTTTTTCAACCACCCTCTTTTCATCGGAAACCTTTGGCTCGCGATCGGCCTTTTTTCTTTCTCGCCGATTATTGCGCCGGATTCGTACGGTATGAAGATGAGACTGCGTGCTCATAGAGAGATGAGTAGAATTTCAAGTGGATTTTCTTTCGCGATCGTACAGCAATATGGGAAGAATGTGGGAAACGCGGAGCTCTAGGATTGCGATAAAGAAAAAAAGCGAATAATCGAAAATTTATACAATTTGTGTACAATAGTCGAGAAAAAATATTTTCGTTTCTTTTTTAATCATTTTCTCAATCGATTCGGATTAGACGAGTTACGTAATTTAAGAATGAACGGTTCGAGAGGTTAAAATCGAAATTTATCCAAAAGCAGCACGTGGCACGAAAGTCAGTGACTTAAACCACCCGCGTTTCTCTTCGTTTTTCAACAATTTTTCTTCTCGGTGAAGTCAGGTTTATAACTGGCTGACACGTTTAAAATTTTACATTTGTCCCTGCGATTCGTACACGTCAGAGAGTAATTTATGTAACGTGCGCACGTCTATTCGTTTTAATACGCACGTTTTAAATTGTTCGACTTGCTTCCGACTGATTTACTTTTATCGCTTGGAGTACCTTTCGTCCCTCTCCCTCCCCCTTTCTTAGATAAAGCATCACATGGGATGTCAATTAAGAGATGTTAATAATTGATGAACCTAAAAGCAGCGAGCGTTTGCGTTTTATTGCGAAATAAAAGCGAAATAAAAGAGTTTTCTTCTCGTTCCTCCTCGGCAATTCGTCTCGTCCGCTTCCATTAATTCCGATTATCCTCTACGACCGTAAGTGAAACTAGAAGAATATAAAACAAGGCGGCGTTGACCTGATTCGATTTCACGAATAGCTGTTTTATTCGTTAGTCTCCTGCCATAATAGGCGATGGAAAAAGTTCCACTATTTATTTATGTATCTATAAAAGTTCGTGTTACCAATTCTTTTAACGAAATCTCACTTAACAGAACAACCTGTTAGAAATAAAGTTTGCCCTGACGATTGACTCAATGACGATAAAAGGTGGCGAAGCTTTGGCCATTTTTATTTTTCTCGCAAATTCCTCGCCTACGAAAATCGTCCTTGCACGAATATCAAATTTAAATAATAATTCACAAATATTTAAATAATTCCCTAATTCTTAACTATCCTAATACTTACATACTATACTTTTACAAGCGTAAATACCGCGCCTCCAAACGTCCGATCGCTTCTACCCCAAATCTCTTCTCACGCGACTCGAGAATAAAATGTACAAGCTACAAAAAGCGAATGATGCTGGAAAATTTCTCAAAGAAATATACGATATCGTGAGAAAAATGCGGTAGCAGAGAG
Source organism: Bombus impatiens (assembly GCF_000188095.3). Lineage (NCBI taxonomy): Eukaryota > Metazoa > Arthropoda > Insecta > Hymenoptera > Apidae > Bombus > Bombus impatiens. The sequence continues at coordinate 2,095,274 of NT_176452.1, forward strand.
CACGAGGTCCTGATAGCGCCTTAACGGTGTCTTATGGTACAGTGGCCACGCTCTTCACGCGGAGGCACACGCAAGAACTAGAACGCGTAACATTTTAATAAACACAATTATCCGATCCGACGTCATTTAGGTGTACGGGGCAGGAGGCCGTGCAAGAAAGTTACAGGTAAGTAAGAAGCCAGAGTGGGCGTAGGAGGTGTAGCTCGGTCGCGTCTCGAGAATAATCCACGAGCCACCATTAAGCAACGTATTCAACGGCGTGCAGCCAGGTTTAAGCTTCATCCTGTTCGCGCTATCCGCTCGCGGCGTGTTTCGCGCGAACGTTT
>NT_176452.1:2096153-2108723 GCF_000188095.3 Bombus impatiens
GGCGTGTTTCGCGCGAACGTTTCTCGCTCGCCGCTTCTGACCGCTCCTAGCCACGCGTTGTTGCCCGCGCCTACGTCGCTTATAAATAACGTAATTAGTCTGCCTCCTGTGTCCTTTCTCTTCCTCCCACAGTATCGAGCACAGGCCGCGTCTTCCTTCCTTTATTCTTTGAATCGCCGCCATTTCTTCCTGTCTTTCTTCTCCAAGCGACAAAGCCGCTCGACTGTCCCCGTTCCCTTATCTCCATCCTAATTCTTTCTCCATGCACGACGCCAATTTTTTCCACCTTCACCCTCTCCTATTGTATATATCATCCTACATCCGCCCTCTTCCGCCGTTTCTTCCCACATTTTCAATCGATCTCCGTGCCAGACAGCTGTGACCGCCGAACTTCCGCTTCCAATGTACTTCCGTAAACAACCGTACGTCGAGTATCCTGATGGATTTGATACGAAGTTGGAGGTAGGACAGGTTTTCCTGCTACAGGATTTTTTGGATGACGGAGTGAGCGAAGGAACGTGAAACAGTGTTCGAGAAGAGGGAACAGATTCGAGAGGACGACTAATTCCTTTGAGATGAATTTTCAGAAGAACGCCAATGCGATCGATGTAGACTATGGTTTATTCGAATTGGAAAAAATAAGATAAGTTTATATAATATTTACAGATATAATTTTCAAGTAGCTTCGTTATTCGTGAAATTGTATGTTTCGGTAGGTTTCGGTGGGACGAGAGAAATTATAGTAATCTGGTACACTTTTTGAAAGTTATTTTCGGATATATTGTACCGAAGAGTTAACGTTCACGTGGCAATAACCCAGTTGACGTAGAGATCGAATACCCGATTATTTACAGCCAGAAAGCAAAGGAACAAACGAAAGTCGTATTCTTTAGTTCGATATTAAATCGATCGAAGTGCAAATTCAATTTGTTTCTGTATTTGGATATTTATTATCGCAGATGCACGCAATAATACATTTGGAGGAAAAATTACACGCATTTAGAAAATAATCGAAATACAATTAATTCTTACGGTCGAGGATGTTATGGAACGTTTCAAACATTCCGCTTAATTTTCGTCATTAGCGTAACGACATTCCGTTATGAATTTTTCGACGAATTTTAATATAAAATTGATCGAATAAGATTATGAAATTCAACTGTCGCGATCACGACGAATTTCCAATGGAGCTTAAAATAAATTACAAGGCACAAATATTAAAAGATCATTTTTACTTTCGCCGTAAAATATTTTTGTCCCAAGTCCACATAGGAAATGAACGATAAAAAAAACGACTAATTCCTTCTCATTTTTTTCTACGCGTTAGAAACGAATTACATACGCGTACCACGAAATTTCATTTTTGAACCTTCAGATCTCTTCGGATAATTATCGATTTACTGCAGGCCGCAAAATTTCTACGCGCTTATACTTGGAAATACGTATAATGGAAATACGAACGAACAAACAAAGATTCGTCAACGCTAAAACACGCGACGACTCGCAACCATCGAAATATTTCCCCATAAACGTTCCTCGTTAGTTCAGCTTCAACGTAACAACACAGCAGCACATTTGGATCCCGCTGAAGCGAATAAAAACGTGGATATATCTCCGGCAAGTATCGTCAGTTTCGAGTCGAGGAACAAAAGACCGGCGGAAGAGAGATGACTCCGTTAAGGAACGAAAGATCGTGGATTACGAGCTTGAAGTCTGGTGGAAAAGCATGCAGTATCGTTGCATGCGGTATTTTTTCCGGCTCGCGTGGAAAGGACGATGCGCCATTCGAGGAGCTTTTACGCGACCATAACTGTAACAGTGCGAGGACGCGGTGTTACGAACATCGTGGCGTAGTATCGTGGTTATTCGAGCCACCTAACTTCGATCACCTGCTGCAACATCTTAAAATTCAATCTTGAACTTTGCACGGAACAATCAAACTTGTATATTACGAGACACCATTAGCCTTTAATGTGATAACTGGGCTGTGGATTCTCACGTAGTCTCGTATTTTTACCAAAGGAAGTACAGAAATAGAACCTAGTTTGGTTCTCTAAAAATTCCTAGGAGTATTTCACTTTGGATATTTCATATTTCTCTATATCATGCATAGGTACGAATTTTTGCAACTTAAAATTTATCATAAATGCGTAAAACTCTGCAGGATTTTATTTTAGGTCCAACAAGGGAAACCTTATGAAAACCGAGAAAACGATTGGAATAAGCCTACGGTAGAGTAATTCGAATACCAATACGATAAAGGACAAGATAATCTTCAGAAGTAAAATAAATGTTAACATTGGTTGAACTATCGGCTTTTCTTCGATGAGTGGAGATCACGCGCGCTCTTAGAAACCTACTGTCATCCAGCTGTCCATGTATGTACACGATATATTTTTACCGTTTACTATATAACAAGTTAAACAATCTGCAAACGTATATCGCTTGAGAATTGTACGTAACCAAATTTGGCGAATTACAAGGCAAATTACTTAGCTCCGCTCAAATATCCTTCTGGCTCGAGTAACTCTACCTTATGCTACGAGCGTGGATCCTACGATCCCAGGATGCCAGGCTGAACACCACCGAACCGGCTTCTTCGCTCTCGGTATCCTCCCTCGTTGGACAACGCGCGTTCTTCCGCTCGATATGCATCTGCGCGTGTTTCGTACCTTCTTACACTTTGTATCGCGGTCCTTTATTGCTTTCAGAACAACCGGTGTACGGTGTCAGGCCGCTTTTAATCGCGCGCTCTAAACCGTTATCGAATTCCTTTGTCTTGAGCTAAGAACGAGGAGGTGGATCGCAACGAACGGTAAAACGTTCGTACGTATCGTTCGTTCTGCGTGTTGCGGTGGCGGCAAACGCGTGCTCGTTCAAAGTGGCATCTCATACAGGTGTGCGTAAGAAAACGCGAGGCTTCGAACATTCGGAGAACGGTTGTTCCGATCTTCCACGTGGGAGGAGAATCGGTTTTCTAACGTAGGAAGAGAGTCGGTTCTCCGACGTGCAAAGAGAATTGGTTATCTGACGTAGGAGGGGAAATTAGAATCTTCTCGGTGCTGCGTAATAAGCCGAGAAGATCGATCGTTTGACGACTGTCATATTCAGAATTATTATATATCGTTGCTATTTCTGTATTTAGAGGTAGGATCGCAATAGCTATTAGTTTATTCTTCGAATAAATCTATCACACTGTTCTGAGCTGAAAAACCTTTATTGCACTTCCTTACATGGACTAGAGATATTAACAAAAGAATATCTTAAACCTATCGATTATATCTAGAACCATTACTATTACTATTATTTATTGTAATTAGCGCATCTGCATATAGATGACGAGCGCGAACTCACCTTGTCATTTTCAACATATATTGCCTTAAGGGGATTTTGATTGTAAATTGATTTCAGTTTATCCTTGGATTTTTGTAGTTAACTTTATAGATATTTTCTTACTGCGCGATAAGAAATTGCACGTTGAAGGAGTTTGGAAGACGCGTGTTAAGGCGTGTACAATTTTTTCACGACGTTTTTGGATGTGTGCAACGAGTCAGAGGAGATGAGTAAGAGATGAGTAAGATACGGGCACAATACATATATTATAGTATGCGATACATGATATAACAGTTTGCATACAATATCCACGAACAATGTACGCAGCGGACAATGTCTGTAAATTTGTATACGCCTCGACAAGAGCGTTGTTCGGTTATAATACAATTACGTATTGTCTCGTTGATATTTCTTGTTCATGTTAGAAAAAGGTATTGGAACAGTTGTTAGAGCGCGTGGGAGATTATATGCTGATTCGTCTTGTTAACGCTAGGACTGTCGCTGAACTATGTGGGATTATATACAAATCGTTTGTAATTAAACAAATTTGCATAATGTAATCTTGTTTTATTTCTACGAAAGACATTAAGAGATTAGTTTTGCCAGAACGCGGCAGCGTGGTTCCAATAATTTACATAAACATTTTTATAATTTAAAGAAAATTAGATAAATTTATTGTTAGATTAGATGTCTATATATTTCGGGGGAAAAGGCGTAAAAATGTATGAAATACGTAACGTAGAGTAATCGATACGACATTCGGTAGACGAACAAAATTTCTAATTAAATTTCATTTCCTTGGTTACATTCGTAAAGATACGAAATTGCGTAAGCATAGGCAATTTATTTATCGCATTACGTCATAAACACGTCTCTACGTATGTTCGTCCACAGATTGTCTTTTCTACGAAATTTATTAAAAACTCGCCGTGTAATCGAGCTATATATATAGAATCAAGATCCAACATGACAAAACCGCTTACTCGAACGTTTGCTCAAACAGATCGCAATACGATACGAGCATCCACGGTAGTTTGTACAAACCGAATGAAGATCCCCACCGAATCGAGGGTTAATTTTCTCTCGTACTTCTCTTTCCCGTCCTCTCGTTGGCTCTCGCAGCAAGGGGAGCGACCAGAGGGCAGAATAAACACGAAGACGAGGCTAGCCCAGTAAAATTGCGGTGTAGCAGGACGCAGACTCTCGGCTGGTTTGTGGCGATGACCACAAATTAACGACCGCGACGCTCGAGATAAAATAACAAGCCGCATAAAAGAGCGCCGATACGTTCCGATTACCTCGACCTACCTCCGCGATAGATTTCACTGACCGCCTCCTCCGCTTCTTTTCTCCTTCACGAGGGCCGGGACGAGGTGTGCCCGACCGGATCCTCCTACGAGCCGCCAGGAACACCGACAGATATTCACAGACGACCGGGAAACTCCTGAGAAATCCACGTCCGCCGACTGATCTCTACTGATCGCTAAAAATGGCACCGTTCGATCGAGCTGTGTGATCTCATGAACGGACGACGATACGACCCTCCTTTGGAAATTGTCTCGAGAAGATTGTTCGAGTGTTTGGGTGAAAGTGGGAGGATGAGTTTAGGCGTCAAAGAATGCTGTGTATTCGTTCTGCGCCGAATTGGATCATTTGAAACGTCGCTAGTACTTCTTCGCAATGGATATTCAGATTCTGTTCGGGGTATTTGGTGAAAATGGAAAGGAACGAAAAGATGAAACAACGGACCATGTAAGAAAAATAAGAAAACCGGTTTCTTAATTAGAAAGCACGAAGAATTGCACGCGTGCAACTGTTGCAATAATTTATCGCAGCTTTCGAGATAAACGAATAAGCGCTAAGGTGATTCGTGACTGAAAAAGATGGCAGCGCGGTATAAAAGTAACCGAATCTAGAATATTCATTGACCTAACTAAATTCGACTAAAACTACCTTCGTTTCTTATTCATTTTCTCTTTGATTCTGCGGAGGCGAATAACCGAGAATTCATAACTGATAAACGAACGTAGGCGGTGAAATTAATTTTGCGGATGTTTATGCATTTACGTGAAATTCTGAAAGATTCTTAAAAATACACAGAATATACGTTACACAAGGATATATGAAACATTCAAAGTGCAATAATTTTATTTTAACGGGTGAAATAAGTTTCTGGATGGATTCCATCTTTCCGTTCATAAAAATATATCGTACAGTCGAGAAAGTAACTTCGTAGTTCGTATCTATCGCTAATAGCAATTCCTCGTTCTGACTGCTATCATCAAAACGCAATTTTAGCTACTCGGAAGTCCATGACGTGTCCATGGTGCAAAAAACAAGAAGCATCGTGGACATCTTTGAGCAAACAATCAGAAGACGAGCTTCTGGAGCGGGCAAGAGCGTTTAATCGAATTACTTCCCCGAAACCGAAAGAAGATGATTCAAGACACGCCGAGGAAAGGTCGAAGGTACGAAAACCGAGACCTCCCATCTTGGCTCGATCCCCGAGCCACGATCACATCCACGTCGTTTTTCGCCTGGCTCGACTTAATAGTTGCTCCTTTTTTGTACGGTGATCGGCGTGCGGGTGGCAGGTAGGATCTTCGAAGGATCCTCCACAGGCTGGTCCGTTTCTCAGTCGGCCAACTCGCTCGCGACCAAACGAAATCGGCTGACTGCCGAATCGAGACATTCCCTTGGCACACACCGATCCAATTTCGAGAAACGGTTCTGGCGAGGGTCCACCGATGATCGAGTATCGAGTAATTGTTCCCGAAGCGAAAATCGAAATTCTAGGACAGACGGATTGCCACGAAGATTCGGCTCCTCTGACGAGAAAGAATCGAGAAAATGAAGGGATATCAAGGGGTAGTAGCCGATGGAAGATTGTTATTTTAGGGGATTCTCCTGTGCTTCTTTGAAGTATTTGCTCGTACTTGTGGTTACTTAAATTATACTTGGAGATATTTCTCTCTTATCTCAGAGATACGTAAATAAGATATAAACAAAATTGGTCGAGAAAGTGGAGGAATTTGCAGGATTCTAAGTTCTTTATCGAATTTTGAAGCGTTCCTTTCTGCGTATCTAATGAGACAACGCGATAATTCTGAAATAAATCGACGTAATTGTTCACCGTTCAAATTCAAGTTTTTATCAATTCGTATATGTAATAATTAGCTAATAATAATCCATGTAAAACAGCGTGTGTCTTAACGATATATGCTGATCCTATCGTTTTCTTTCTTTCTTTCGTTACAGTTTTCTTTAATCTCGGAATGATGGGATATTTTAATTACAGTGGACGTCATAGACGAATGCAACAACTCGTAAAAGTAACGCTCCTAGAAACTTTGTATCTACATATTCTACAAAACGTCATGAAATTTCAGTAGCACTCGAGTAACGAGACACGACGAAGCCGAACACTCCGCTACACATCAGCCAATCGTCGTCAAAGTATCTTCTCTGTTTGATCAAAAGATTGCTCTTCGTCTCGAGAATCTCGATCTACGATCTTCGTACATCGTTCGTCGAGAACAGCTAAAAGCTGGCTGCTCGCTTCTGAAATCTATTCCCGGGATGCAACATCTTTCTCCGGCTGTCACTATGTCTTAGTTCCGTCGGTGTTCTCGACAGGCTATGGGCCATAGACTGGCCCGGTCGGGTAGCCGTGTCGGAATGAAAAATCACACCGGTCACCCGGGCGTCGCGTCGCATCGCGTCCCGTCGGCCAGATAGCAGCGACCGCGCCAGGGAAATCTCATTCCAGGGAACATCCGTAAAAAGTCCGGGAATTTGTAGAGGCGACGCAGGAAATGGCGGCCAACGAAAAACGGGAATGTCCAATCCAATTCGAAAAGTCGCCGAGGTTCGTTTACCTTTCGCTCTTTGCTCGCGTGAAACTTCCGCGTTCCCTCGTCCTCGCCCTTTCCCTCTTTCGCCGTCTCCTCTTTCTCCACGTTCGTTCGATCGCGCTTTAACTCCCTTTTCACCGATGATACCCCGCACACAATGTACCGTGCGCGTCTTTTTGTAGCCCCCTCTGTCTTTAATGGACACCTCGTATCGATTCTCCCGGAAATCTGTTAAAAGCTGCTAGTCGACAGAGCGCTGTTTCCGTCGCGACGTTCCTTCCCTGTCGCCTGATCCGTTCAAACAGCGTGTTTCGAATTTAGACGCCTTTTTACCTTGATGTACGCGTACACGTTCTTCTCGAAGAACCGTCGTGCGCGATAGAATGTGAGAAAAATTTCATAGATAGATATTGTTAGAATTTAATCTCGGAATTAAGATTAATAATCTGTGGAAGACACGATGTTTGCGTTGAAATAATGTTATTTGATATTTATTAAACAATTATTACAGGAAATGAAAGTGTGTCGTGGAATGTAGACAGTTGGCTAGTTATTCTCAGACTGACTGGCTTAGTGACCTATGGCCCTTGACAAGGTTTTGAACCCCACTCTCTATGCAGTAACGAGCGTGACCTGTGTAGATGTCCGTGTGGCGTTACATGTGCCACAGAACCTTCTAGTAGCTTCTCGACGTGCCCAATGTTCTGTCCATGTCCTTACGCTTCCTCCGCCGAATTCTCGAAAGAGCATGCACGCGCTAGCCGCCGTGGTACATCTCACGAACGCACGCTAGTGGGGATATCGCTGGGCAACGAAGGGAAGAATCCGTCCGATCAATCGATTGTATCCGATTAATATCGTTGTATTCCAATAGATTTGTCTTTTTTTTCTTCTTCTTTTTATTAACAAACGAAGCTTTATGAAACGATCGACTAGAGACTGGTTGACTAGAGACGTTTACTGTGTTTGTTACAGTGGTTTGTTAAGAAGCAGTAGGTTAGAATAGTTTGTTGGGACGTAAGGTATTATATGGAAAAGAAATATAAATTATGAAGTTTCCTAGAAGAAAAGCCAAAAAAGAGCGACGAATTGTTAAACAAATTGCCTTTCGTGTCTTAGTTCTGCTTTCTCAAATTGGTTGCATTTGAATTTATAATTACAACGGCCTTTAAGGAACTTTCTTCTCCTGATACTTTTTCCATTTCTTTGTTTCTCAAGATACGTTGGAATATTCTCTATTTCGTAACTTTTCAGTTAAATTATATCATACGAACTGTTACGAAATAACGATCAAATATCTTAAACCAAACGAAGAGAAACAAAGATGGCAGAGAGGAAATGATAAAACTTCGGGTTTCTTCAGTCTCGAAATGGTAAATGCGACATTTTAATTAAAATGGGCATCGTAATCTTATGGATCTTCTTTGGAAGAGCTACTCCTCCAAAAATCTCAACGATTTTAATAAAATACCTCTTTTAATATTGTCCGTGCTCAGGATCCCATACTTCGTATTGCGTATTCTATTAATTCTACTTTTATCGCCGAGCTATTTTTAATCGAAACGAGTCAGCTAAATATCTGCATGAATCGTTTCTGTTATTTCCATGCGGAATACCACTGCGCGAGTAAACATAACTTCCAATATTTTTGCATAGAGAGTTGGAAATCACGGGATCGATAAATTAATACGTTGAAACAATGATATTTCACGTGTTGCGCGTATCATGGCGATAAAATGTCTATATTTATTTTGAGGAAAAAAAAAAACAATTACGTTAGTCACAGCACTAAATCGAACGTAGGTACGATTGAAAAATATTATGGATCTTCCGTATCGGCGCTCTGATTGCGATACATATTGATGCGAATGAATTGCTTTATGGAACGAGATATCACCTATCGATGTCAAATCGATCCTACGTTGCGAAAACAATTAGCGAATTAAACGGTGTGAACGATTTTCGCTGTAAAATCACTGTTCAGGACGGATAACCGCCGATTTTCCAATAATTAATGCCGTATCGGCATCCGATGAAATTTTCAAAATTAGATTACGTACTTGCAAAATTTCGAGTTCATTAATGGCCATTTGCATTATTAAGTTCGATGTACATAGCCTGGCACTATGGAAAGTGCAACACGTTTATCGATATTTAAAATTCATAACCCGATCCAGAATCGACATTCATTCGTGCGATGAGTATTCAAAAAGGTGTAATATTTAATTGGAAAATATTTAAGATCGTGTATATTTACGTTTACGTGAAAATATCAAATATCGAAGAACTCCATTATATACTTACTGATACCTGCGTTGTCTCGTCGTAACGATCCATAACTTAGTTACTAGATGTTTATCGATAGCTATGCCACTGACACAGTTGTTGATTTAAATGATTTTTGAATTAAAAAAGAGAAATAAGAGAGGTTTAGAAAAGTAAGCAAAACTATAAGCAGCGAGACTGACACAAAGATTCTTTGCTGAACTAAAAATAGTTTTGATAAAAATACATTTGTCATGAAATTAAAGAAAAGATACGCAGCTTGTGCGATAAACAGCGATTTTATCGTAACATCGATTTTCAAAGTTTTATCGGTATTATAACTCATATTCTAATCGATTGATCGTGTTCAGGGTTTGCAAGTTGCAAGGTGGTTCGAAAGAGGAGAAACGCGAAGTACACGTGCATGTACGTTATCCATTCATAAGAATTCTTTTCCCTCGCGTTTTATATGAAAAGGTACAAAGTCCAATAGGCTCGTTCTAGAGGCGTCTACAGCGATGTTAGCCATTCTGCAAATCCTGAGAATACCGGCGACAAAGTTCCTAATTAAAGTTGTTGCCTCGGTGTGAAAAGGGCGGCATTCAGCTTTTAATAGGACTACCCTCGAGGCACTAAAACGAAGTATTTATATTCCTTCGTATAAACGAGTCGAAGATTGTATTCGTATCGAATGAAAAGAATAGGATAATAAAAAAGTTCTGAATATTTCTTCTGCATTTTTTAATCTGGCCAGGATTAAACAGTTATTTAAAATCTATCTTCGCTACGCCTCTTATATATAGATCGAACGAAGTAACGTATTTACAAATTCGAGAATATTTTGCTTAAAAAGTTGTCTCTACGTGATTTAGTTTTTAGAAAAAAATCGGTTCGTTTTAAAAATTGAACGTTCATGATGTTTCATCGAAATTCATTAGACTATTAAAAAAGAACTAACGTTAAAGTATGATTCATAGAGAGAAGTGCACGATAATTCTATTCTGTCTGCAATTTTTATTAAATATCGGGACAATCGATAATTACGACAATTTTAAATTACAAATGACGAAAGAATAATAAGGAATATATCGTACGATCAGCTTTTCAAGTGCGTAAATTTGAGAGAATCGCTTTTTACCGCGATACCTGTGCAATTATCAAAGCGGTGCCAATGTTACGTATAATTGCAAATAAAAATGATTAACGTACGAACGTTGTTCAACGATTCTTGCCACCTGTCGTCCTGTTAATAACTGGTAGTTAAAAATGAAACGAAATTTTGTAACAAAGAGGCAAGACATAAGAGTGATGAAGGAAAGATGATACATTGAAATTGTGGAATTTATTTAAAAATGCTATATCAACATTGATAATTAAGAAAAAAGTAGACTGTCGACGAGCATGTATGCGAGCATCGCTAACGATGCCCTGCACGCAAAGGAATCAAAATTTCATGGAAACTGGCCGTTAAATTACCAGCTCAAAGGTGCTGTGATCAAGTGGCAATTATCAGCGAGTACACATGCACTGTGTTGCCATGAAATAGCCGAATATGAAATTTCTGCATATAAAATTCATGACATTACGTATGTACTTTTAAGATTACCCAGATTATGGCAAACATCCAATCCGGTACGCTTCTGTCACAACTAAAAATATACAATTGCTTAAACATTTTGCTTAAACATTTTTTTACGAGTTCAATTTTTAAGTGGATATACTTAAATAATTGTAAATATTAAAAGATGACCGAAAAACGAATATAAAGAATATACGTTTCCCACGATAGAAGTATAAAACGAAAAAGTATTGTTTTTAATATTTTATGCTCTAGTTTAAGTATGCTTCTTAATGTAAAGATGTTCGTAATTGAAGCAAACGATTGTTGCATATTTATGGCCACAAAAATATGTTCCTATCTTACATACTTTTACGCTAGTTATTACCATAAAATGTTGCATCTCATGGAAGTTAACGATCCACGTACTAAAATAACATCGAAGAATTCATAAAGTCTCCTAGTTTAAATATAGACGACCACGTTCAAGAGTATCTTGCGATCATATCATCGCAGATAACTGAATTTGCATACATGGCCAGAAACGAGATAAATACGGAAGAACAGAATACTCTACTGAAAAAGAACCCTCTCAAAAATCATTCTCAAGACGGCGATAAGCTCCGTAAAGCTCTGAAATATTTTTCTTCACGCTGTATAAATAAAACGAAGTTACATCGTAACGCACACTCGTACGTATTTAAACACCTACAGGAACGTCTCTAAGTCAATTATAACGACACATTCCAGCTGTGTAATCACGGCGACGTACACGGTGCGTCGCAATTTCATCGGCAAAATCGTCACGTTTTCGACCGCTGAATAAACGTACACATTTGTCCGAGAACGTTTTCTACCGCTTCATCCTCCGCCGTAAACAGCGCGGAACAGCAACGAGCAAATGTCGAAAGAGCGATCGGTTATCGTGTCCTATCGCGATCAATCAGCGATCGAACAGCACGCTCTTTGAATCGTCGATCGAGGCGGTCGGCCAATCAGGCCAAGTGCATCGATCGAGGAATCGAGAGAGACTCGAGGGATGGTGGTTTAAAGAGTCGGCCGGCCGAACAGCAGGTGTTGAAGTAACTGGCAGAAGGAAGGGATAAATAGGTGTGCCAAACTAATATTTTTACAAACTTCTCAACGAGCCTCGATATTTTTGCGGCGCACAGACAGAGTAACAGAGAAAGAGAAAAAGAGAGAGAGAGAGAGAGAACAGAAAAGGGTGGCGGAAAAAGCCGGAAGAGTAGAGGAAGGATGAAGAGGAGCTTCCGGCGAAGTGGATAGGTAATAACCTTCTTGCCGCGGTGAGAAATGATTGGCAATCAAAGTTGGTATTGCCAGAGTGGAGGACTAGCCGAGTGAGTCGCGAACCGAGAGTGCATTTGCTCCTATTTCCAAGAGAAAGGAAGGGCAGAGAAAGAGAGAGAGAGACAGAGACAGAGACAGAGACAGACTCGTTAACCGACCTCCACTCCTACACGCTCGACAATTCCACCCGTACACTTTCCTTACTCCAATGGAGCTTTCATCTTCGCCAGCTTTTTCCTCGTCGTCGTC